>NW_025893630.1:385453-640982 GCF_002878395.1 Capsicum annuum | reverse complement strand
TATTATCTGATAATTGTTTTGTCATATATCCTATCCATAATTGTATTGTTTTTTCTATATCTATTACACAATCTAAGTCTAAAAAGTTATAATTTTTATTAACTATTTATTTTGGTGTCCATTTGTCATATTCAACCTTTAAATTATATCTTTTAAACTTATTCTTATAATATGTAGGTTTTCTTATTTCTGATGTTCTAAGTATTATATTTTCATCTTCTTTTTTATCAAGAGTATTTATTTCTGTGTTTCTATTTTCTAAGTTTTCTTCATTAATTACTTCTTGTTTTTCATTGATTTCTAAAATTTTTGTGTTTGTTAAAATTTCTGTATATGTTTCACTATCTTCTAAATCATAATTATCTGTTTCTTCAACATCTATTGTATTTATTTCTAATTTTTCTTTAAATTGAGTTATCTCGTTTAATAATTTTTGTTCTATATCTTTTTCTTCCTTTTCTTTCTGTATTTTTTCATACAAATCTTTTAGCATTTGTAGTTCTTTTTGTAATTCTGCAATCCTACTATTTCTAGTTTCTTCTATTTTTTGTATTTCTTCTGTAGTTTGTTGTTTTATTTTTTCTATCTTTTTTCTATCTATTTCTTCATTTTCTTTTTGTATTCTTAGCATAGCTATCAATTTGTCTTCCAATTTTAATTGTTCTTTTTCTAACATTAAATATAAATGTTCACTTATTTTTCTATACCTTCTTCCTAGATTAGAAAATATATGAAAACCATGAAGAATCAAAAATAAAAATGGGGTGCGGATTACTTGTGTGGTAAAATAGATCTATATCGGGGGTGCGTATAACTTGTGTGGTAAAATAGATCTATTATAAATACAATGGATCTATTTTTATTTGTGCGTGGATATTTCTTAACTTCTCTAAATATTTTAATTTTTATTTTTATTTTGAGTTTATTTATTTTAGTTTTATCGATATTCATATCTTGGGGAGTGATTATATGGTAATTGATTAAATGCTTTACTATAGTATTCTTTATTTTTTTTTCTCATAGTTTTTATAATTATTCTATATTATTTTGAAGGTATTCTAAATATTCTATATCTTTTGTTTCAAAATATCCAATAAAATTGTCTTTCATAAGTTTTTCTAATAATATTATTTCTTCCATATTTTCTCTCCAATATTTTAAATATTCATAGTCTGTCATTTTATCCTGTAGTGATTGTAGATTTACATATTTCTGTTTAATAATTTATCCTAATTGTACTATAGTGTATATCTAATTTTAGGTTCTCAATGCTATTTATTATCTTGTGTTGTTCTTCTTGTAGAGAGTTTTTTAAATAATATAAACTATCACATGTACTTTTTCTTAAATTTCTAGGGTTTCTTCTATCCATATTAATTTTTTTTAGATTGTCCATTATTTTTCTAATTCGGTTTCTATAATTAATTTCTTCATTTAGATTATCTTGATTTTCTCTATTTTTTCTAATATATTCTAACATTTCTTAATCTAAATAATATCCATCTAGGTAATTATCCAGGTATAACTGTTCTATTCAATTTATAGTTTCAATTGCATAGTCTAATACTTTTTCTTATTTTATTCTCTTAATATAAATAATTTCTATATCTCTAAGTATATATAAGATTAATATTTTAATATTTTCTATCATTTAAAATTGGTTAAATACTTTATTATAATATTTTTTAGTTGTCTGTTTTAATCTCATTAATTCTTCTATATTTTCACTATATATTTTATATCTATATTCTAAAATTCTAAATATACATAATATATCATAGTTAGTGTGTGGGTTTGATATGTAAGTATTTATAAGAGTAGTTCGGTAGGTGTGGTATATAATTAATTCTAGTCATAAAATATCTATCAAATATTTTTGCCAATATGATTTTTCTTATATCTACTATTTCTATATCCTTTAGTACGTATAAAACGAGTATTTTAAAGTTATCTACCATTTTGTCAGATAAATAATTATCCATTTTTCATATGATCCTTTTTCAAAATATTCCCTTCAATCATGCACATATCAAAATATGATCACTTTAGATTGCTATATACTAGATTATTCTTAAATAACATATTCTTTGGTCACTATTAGCATGGTAATCTGGATACATTTCCCTTAAATAATGCCTCTACTCTGGTTACTTCCCTATCACGTCTTTCTTGCCTCATCGGTTTCACCTTTAGGATGGCATAGTTCTTAGGGATTTTTCTCCCTTTCCACTTTGCTAATAAACTTCTTAACATGCTATTTTTCGAACAATTGTACTATAAAGCAACTAACATGAACTTATTTTATCATATCATGATTGTTAGAAATTTATGAATTTAGCGATTCATAATAGTAAATGAATATATCTGTTCTGGTAGGTTTGATAATTCTAAGTTTTGTTCCTCCATAGATTTTTCCATTGAAATATACGTATTTTTTAAAAAATTAAAATATTTGTTGTAGACAAGAGAGCTTTTTTTTTTGCTTCAACGCATGAAGGCTTGTTTCTTTCTGCCTTAGATGCCTTCATTTATAATGGATGATTTACATAGTTTTTCATACTAATGTTTTGCACGTTTCTAGAACTTTAAAAAAAAATCTAGTCCTATCATTTTACAAAGTCTTCCTAACCTAATTATTTCCCTAACATAATTTACATAAAAATCTTTACATAAAGACTTTAATATCTAACTATAAGACAAAAATCATAAAAAAAAGTCAAAAAGCCTAATCTATCTAAAGACTTTATAAACTTTATACAATAAGTTTTACGTAAAATTGTGAAAGTTTGTTACATGTCGCTTTCACAATTTAATAGCTTGTCTTTTATCTCCATTATTACTTCCGTTGATATCTTCTTGTCGTATCTGTTACTTCTCTATCTTCTTTCCAGTTGGCATGCTTATCTTTTTTATTTTTTTATTTTATTCTAGCTGAACTTGTGGGATAATATTATCTTCTCCATTACATCTCGAACATTGATGATCTGAATATTTATGTCCAATTATCTTGTAATATCTTATCAATAATCCTTTAACTCATAATTATTATATGTGGGTATAATTTATCTAAAAAAGGCATTCCTAAAAGTATATCTTTTGATGTTAGCTCATAATTATAGATTTCTTCTATTGTTAATAATTTATCTCATACTTGTGTTTTTACATTCTTAGCTTTATGAGTAATTAAGCTTCCTTCGTTATTAAATACTTTAACTATTATTGGTGTTTTAAATTTATCCCATTTACTTTTTGGTAAACAATTATATCTACATAAATTAGCTTCTACTCCTGTATCTATCATAGGCGTATAATATCTACTGTAATACCCTTTTACTACTATATCCATTAATACATATATTTTCATATCATGTTAAATCTCTTCTTAAGAATAATTTCTCTCTGTTTATGTTACAGATAATTGTGTATGCTCTATATTATATGGTTTTACTTGTTCTAGAGATTTTATTCCTGATATTATGTCTGCTTTTTGGATTTCTTCCTTTATTTCAAATTCTATTTTTATTTTTATAACTCCTATTGTTATTTCCTTTTCTTCTATATTTTTAGTGTTTATTAAACTTCTTGGTAGATCTGGGCATATATTATTGTCAGATTTTATTTCCTTATTTTTTACTTAATATCTTGCTATATAATTTTCTTTTGTCCTATATTTAAGAGTATTAAATATTCCTTTTTATTTATTATTCCAATTATGTAATATTGGTTTAAATTAGTTGTTGAACTTGTTTCATAACTTGTTCTTTTTGATGAACTTGATGATTCTGGATTTTCATAAACTATTTTTTTTGTTGTACTTATTCTATCATTTATTATTTCTAAATTTTCTTCTATATCTATGTCTCTATAACTATAATCATTATTATCAATTGTTTTTACAAATTGTTCGAAAAGACTTTCTATTTGTATTTTGTTAATTTTATTTTTTTCCGTTATTTTATGTATTGCTGTTAATACATATAGATTTTTACATCTTCCTGTAAATATTTTACTCCCTGGGGTTCGTTCTATTCCTGATATTTTCCAATATAATGCTAATGATTTATCTATATTTTTATCTGTTATTGCTACTGAATAATTTAAACTTATTATAATTTTAAATTTTTGGTATATTAAATTTCCTTTTATTGTAGTTATCATACTTTTTTCTATAGGTTTTATAATTCTATCATCTTCTAGGTATAATTCTATTGGTGTATCTATTCCTTCTCTAAAACATGCTTTTATCAATATCTGTGTTTCTCCAAGGTCTACATAATTTATTGGGTGTTTACTTTTTATATCGTTTATTTCTTTATTAATTATTCTTTTTGTTACTAGTGGTATACCAGCTCTTCCTTTTAGATATCTACAATCTATTACATGTTCTTTTTGACTTACTATGTTGTATTCTTCTTTTCTTCTACTAAATATGTTTTTTATTGTTGGTATTTTAAATATTTTTTATACACTTAAATCTAATTCTTTTCCTTTTATTTCATCAAATATATGACTATTAAATATTATTTTTTGATCTGTTCCTTCTTTATTTAAATATTCTTCCTTTGTTATTATTTTTATGTCTTCTTCAGTTATTTGGTTTATTCTTATATTTTCTTCCGTCATTTAATTCATCAATTCACTATCTATTTCATTAGCTGTTTCATTCTCTGAAATTTCGTATATACTATCTTCACTTTCTAATTCATAATTTATATAATCTATCTACATATATTCTATATTTTCTATTTCTATTTCTGATAATTGTTTATTTTTTGGGTTTATAGGTAATTTACAATCTTTAGCTAAATGTCCGAATTTTCTGCAATTATAACAAGTACATTCTTTTATAGATTTCTTTTTCCTATTTATTTGATTAATTTATTATTTGATTAAATTGGTTAGCGAATGACAGCTTGCCTGTATGTCAAGATAAGGATAAAGTAATATTATTTAAACAACTAAGCAAAACCATCAACTATGCATACAACCATACATTTATATATGTGTCGTGAAAGGGTATCCGTGTTTAACATGCTTTTAAAACCTTTACCTGGGTTGTGTAACCTTACTGTTTAACCACACCCATAGACCATATAGGTTAAGCTCCACCTGCAGAAAGAGTCTCCGTGCGTGTAGTCGCATGACCAAGAAATATCCCTTAAGATGAATAGTACATACCTAATATATAAAATATGACACTTGCACGTGGCCACCAAAGACCCCTTATATTGGCAAATATGCGTTTCAAGTTTTGGTTCCCCCGAAAACACCACCTTCTACGGTTAGATACACATCCCTCCATTAATGCGAAATTAAAACCATTTCTAAAAAAATCTAATTACCATTTAATAACCAAGGATATTTATTAGTTGTATCTTCATACCAACCGTACTTGCAAGATTTATCCATTAGCCAAACCATTTAGGTTAAGGGGACTCTTAAGTACCCTTTCCGTTTACCATATTAACCTCATGGGAGACTTCCATGTACTCCACAAGCACAACTAATAACCTATGAATTATTGAAACAATGAAATCAACCATAAAACCCATCCCATTTTAGAAATAAGAAGTAGGGAAGAGACACATTACTTAAGTCGAGAAAAATGATAGAAGAAATTCACCAAAGCATGCCCCAAAGCAATCCCCAAGTTGAAACCCTTGCTCTCTTGCCCCAAAAGCTCTTGAGAGAATTGTTGTATATTTAGGAATAGTTTTCTATGTGTTAATGAATAGTATAATAGGCTAAATAACCTCCTAAGTGTATTAGAAGTCATAGGTCATAATTAGGGTAAGTAGGGAAATATCCAAAATACCCCCACTTAAGTCCCTTAAAACCCCATCACATGAATACGACTCACCCTCTTACGAGTCGTACCGTTCCTTATAATTGGTTCCCACCAGTCATACCTAGTCCTTAACCTTTTTAACGCCCTAAGATCCCATCCCGAGATGTCACACAGGGCTTATGACCTCGAAGGATCACAAGCTAACCCTTTTCTGATATCTGTACCTGTACACTGCATAATATCTAAAATAAATGCGGAAACTGGCCATAAGATTCAAGACATCTATACATAATCAAAACTGAAAATTGAATACTAATACATCTGTTTGAGAAGCCTCTAAACTCTCTGAACTGTGGATTTGATGGGACATGTCCCAAACTAACTTCGTCAACTGAAAATATAAACAAAATCTTATGTAAATAATAGTAAAATAAAACTCGTCCTCGAAAGAAAAGGACTCACTCCTACAACTGTTGAGGAAACTCTGGGTCTTGTGCCTCTAAACCTATGGTGCCAAATAAAACACCATAGCGTAAATGTGTCAGTACAGGGATGTACTGAGTATGTAGATGAGGTAAGGTTAAATGCAAAGGCTCATGCGTGCCCAATATCTAAATTGAATAATCATGAAAATATCGCACGAGAACACATACATAAATTCATAGACCATAATCACAATCATCACAACTCTAGATACTGAAACTCGGATACCACTTTACCGCAGACTAAACTCACTACTGACACCGAGATACTGAATCACTGATGTATTTGGTACTGATAATTGAGAATCTAGATGCACTTATATCAAGGACTGAATTATGATCTCTACTGCTTTCGATTGACAGGATTTGAGATCAACCTCTCTAACGGATGATTTCAGAAACTATTATCAATGATAAAAAATATGAATATATTTGAATCTGACAACAAGGATACTCAATAGAATCTGAGACTGTGCATCAAGCCTATCTGGCGGCATATCTTTGAATATGATATCAAACAACTATAATGAGACCAAGCCTATCTGATGGGATGGTCCATAAATCAATGGAACTATCTGACTTTCTCATAATAATAGATGATTTCTGAAGATTGATACTAAAACTGAGACTGTAACTGAAAATGAGGGAAATAGTTACTTAACCAACATGCCCCAACCTACCACAGGTGGGTTCCAACCTGTAACCCCAGTTGGAAGGGTGTTAATACTGTGCCACAGGTAAAGACCTCTCTCTGGTCAATCCTCTCTGATGGGTGACCCTTACCAGGTAGTTGACCTAAGGTAATATAATAGTCAAATACTCTTCCTCTGGAGGTGACAGCCTTTTCCTAATAGTGACTCCTATATCCTGCACTGGCTATGCAATTCTGAAGCTCAGGTATTGTTACTAACGACTCCGGCCTCTTTTTCTCACTGACGAGAGGAGCCGCCATCCGTTCCCTAGCTTGGTGCTAGTTTCTACTCCCAACTGAAATACTCTGACTAAATTCTTAACTGAACATAACTGAACTGAATCTGATACTAATCAAGTTTATCAAAATATCTGACTAAGCTACATTGAATCACTTAGTTCCATATCTAACGGAAATGGTATTAAATTACGGTATTTGAGTGACGATACAGATCTTGAATAGATTATTTGTTCACTTCTGAGATTAAAATTGAACACTTGGATACTATTGGATCTGAGCTGATTACAGGAATGAGGCTAGATTACTAGTGATACAGAAATTACTGAGATTTCTGAGCTATCTTACGTTCTGTAATTGTCTGAAGATACAAAATTCTATAGCTCACTGAGTTCTGAGAATTATGGCTCAATTGGAATTATCGTAAAACTGACACGGGCTCTAGACAACAGCTAAATTGTCGGGTATAATACCCCCAGAACTTGATAACATAAAATAAAGTATAATCATTCCTCCATCATCATAACCATTCATTCATTATCATCATCACAATCATTCATTCATCATCACAGTCATACATTCATCATCATTATCATTAAAGCAACTCTTCAAGTATTTTGGAATCATATTATATGTCATCCTCACAGTCACTAAGGCATCACTTCGAGAATTTAGGGATCATAAACATATAATAGCGTAGGGGAAATATGCTACTAGATCATAATCCATTCAACAAGATCTTTCCTCAAGTACTTCACACCTAAATTAATCTTGACATGTATTTGGACATCGTATGATTTTGAGGAAAACTTCATACTATCAGGTCTCAACTTACTTGCTAACCACTTGGCATGTATTAAAATCTTAGCATATATCAAAGAACACATAATTGGGGAATTTACTACCATCACATCTCCACTTGTTCACTAAGGTCCTTCAACAATCACTAGACACGCACAGGCTCATACTTATTTTAGGGATTTCCCACTATCATGGAATAATTCATCTACTTGGACATTTTATCAAATACTAGGCATGCTTAAACTAACTCACAATTTGGGGTTTCATTTTCAACATACTACAATGGACCTTATGCTTCACCTAAGATCATTATCAAACGTATAGGGGACATGCTTTGCTTATTCAACCATTTCTACAACCGAATGCCATGAACACATCATATAAATTCCACATACTAGGGTCAAAGATCATAAATCTTGTACAAAAATATGAATCAAAACTCAACATCACAAGGAACATCAATTTGAACTCATACAAATCATGGAATCTCGTAAGCATAAAAATCTTCAAGTTTTAAAAAGGGTTCTTGAGCTTCTTGGATGAAAGGGACCCAAGCATCAACATATACATAACTTGGGGAAACTCTTTTCTTAAAAGCCTGTAGAAGATTTCTTGATTTCTCTAGATCTTTCTTGATTTTTGTTGAAGAAAAAGGAGAGGATTTTGATTTTGGAAACCCTAATTCTTGGTGGAAGAAGAGAAAACGAGGCTAAAATCCCTTAGCTGAGTATTTATAGAGGCTAGGGGAAAGGGAAAAAGACCAAAAAGCCCTTGGAATTAAGCTGAAAAATCCTGATTTTACATGCTGGAGTGACGCACCATAATCGCACTAGTTCACTAGAAAATGGATAATTGGGAAACTACATGACGACGCGACGTGGTGGAAATTGCATTGCCATCTTGATTGAGAACTGAAACTATACCGTGACGTGGTGGAATCGCAGAGGCTTACCGAATTTTGAAGATTGCCATTTTGGCTGGCTCTGCAATACACTAAGGTGCCAGGTGGCGTACTATCTCACTAAAATAGCTCTAACTCTTCACTCGAGTGTTCAATTTGGGAGAATTTGGTATCGATGGAAAGCTTATTCAATGGTCTACATGAAAAAAGTAGAAATTAGAGAAATCCTACACGATCCAAAGTATTTCATACTTGGTAAGATATTTTTCAAACTTTTAGACTAGGATTTCCGCTTTACTGAATATGTTCTAAGACTTAGACTGGAAGAGGACTTTACGGGGTATTACAACCTTTGATCATGCACTGTACAGTATACGAATCATCCAACCAAGTCATAAACTTAGCATACGATCTGTATCCCTAATTTGTATCCCTGGCTGAATGAATTACCAAGAGGATCAAACACTGCCCACCATATGATTCCTGTATAAGACTCGTATCCAAGCCTTATGACTTATACCCTTAAGTTATGATCATTCTAGTGATCAAAACCATCCCACTAACTAACATTGGTCATCTTACAACAGGATAATACCACTCATACCCTAACATACATCTCCTATCCATAAGTCATATTAGGTCTGGAGAACGGTTTTCAAAAAATATTTCTAAGGCCAAAACCCAGGAAGTAATATTCTGCCCCACTAGGAACATTCATCCCCAAATGATGGACAAGGTAGGGGTAACCACCCATAAAGTAATTTCCATTATCAAACATCCCATTAACAAAGTTTGAAAACAAAGAGGCAAAGATATTAATATTTTCCTTTAACAAACTCAAAAAATAAAGATGTGTTCAAGAACAAATACCTTTTGCCTGAATACCAGGAGTAGAAAACAAATGTGGATACTTAGAATTCATGTCCTATCCCGCTTCCCACGTAGCTTCTTCTACCTTATATTTCTGCCACAAAACTATAACCGAAGCCACATCCGTGGTCCATAGCTGACAAACTTTCCTATCCAATATCTTAATCGGGACCTTTTTATAAGATAGAGAATTCGAGATATCCAATCCTTCAAAAGGAAAAACCAAAGAAGGATTGCTAATACACTTTCTGCGCAAGGAAACATGAAAGACCGAATGAACCAAACCCAAACTTGCAGGCAACTCCAACTCATAAGCAACATTGCCCACTCTCTACAAAATCCCATAAGGACTAATAAATTGATGACTTAGCTTCCACTTCTTTCCAAACCGCATCACTCTCTTCATGGGAGACACCTTTAAGAACACCCTATCCCAAACCTCATACTCTAAGTCTTCACGCCTAACATCTATATAGGACTTTTGGCGACTCTGAGCAGCCTTATGACTATCCTAATAACCTTTACCTTATCCATAGCTTAATATACTATCTTAAAGATATTCATCTTACAAAGCTTAAACCATCCAATAGGAGATCTGCACCTACTACCATACAATACCTCAAAAGGAGCCATAACAATACTAGAATGATAGCTATTATTGTAAGAAAACTCTACCAAAGGTAGATGCTCAACCTAACTGCCACCATAATAAATCATGGATGCCCGAAGCTTGTCCTCCAATGTCTGAATAGTTCTCTTTGCTTGCCCATCCGATAGTGGATGAAAAATAGTACTCAGACTAACCTTAGTCCCCAATCCCTTTTGGAAAGACTGCCAAAAATGAGTAGTAAACTATGTGCCACGACCAGAAATAATCAAAATAGATACCCCATGAAACTTCAAAGTCTCTTAAAGATACAACTTCACATAATCCTCTGCTGAAATGGTAGTCCTTATTGGCAAAAATAAGCAAATTTGGTTATCCTATTCACAATGACCCAAATAAAATCAAGATGATTTTGAGATCGAGGAATACCGGTAACGAAATCCATATTTAATATCTCCTACTTCAATTTAGGCTACTCTATTTCTTGATGTGTAACACCCCACAATTCGGGCTATAATATAGACCATGATTTCGATGCGTTGCTAATCCTGAAGCCATAAGATCTTATGACAATATGACATGTTAATTATTTTGTAGCATGTGAATCTGCTCAAGCTTGAATATAGACCATAGAGGTCCTTCAACTCAAGGACGAGTTGAAACTATTTCGATCGACTATGTTTTAGTAGATGTTGTAAAGTGTGTCAGATTCCATCTACCATAACTCTTTATGTATATTGAATTAGGAAGCATACTATGTGTCAAATTATAGGTATTCAAGTTAACTTTCCAACGATACCAATTTGGCTAAAATCTGACACCCGAGCAAGAAGTTATGACTCTTTAAAGTGATAAGCATCGCCTAACCAATCGCCCATGGCCACTGAAAACATAGGAAATAGCCTAGGCGGCGCCTATGTAAACATAGGTGATAGCCTAGGCAGATCCTATGAAAACATAGGTGATAGCCTAGGCGGAGCCTATGTGAACATAGGCAACGGGATGGGCGGCGCCTATGTAAGGAGTTCTGGTGATTTAAACACTTTGTATTGAGGATAAAGGGGTCCTTTTCCATAAAACATGAGATTTAGTTCCAAGGACCCCAAAATACATATTCGTTCATCAAAAGTGTTCAAGAACTCTCTCTAGGATTTCAAAATAAAAACCCAAATAGTTTAAGATTTGACAGTAGGTTTTCAAACAGAATTACATATTGGGAATCAACAATCCTCAAGCTTCAAGAAACACCTATTATCCTTAGAAATAGAGGTACGTGGGGTTATCCAAAAATCTTATGGGCATAGTTTTTATGAACATGCATGCTTTTAAATGGTGGTTTTCAATCGAATGCTAATATCTTGCTTTCTATACGATTTCTAAGTCATTTTCTTTATGTAATGGGAATTGTTTGCCTATATAATTCAATAGTTGAAACTATGAATATGTGATTTGAGATTTTCCATGGAAGTTTGATAAACATGAATGATAAATTGTTTTCAAATTCCCATGATAATGTTTCGATACTCCATATTGTATTGTGATCAATAAAAGAGAGCATGAATTTGAAATAAATGTTGTTCACTACTTGGAAATGATGAAGCACCTTGGTTTTTACATGATTATGCATATGTGAATTTGATATTGATGACTTTCAAGTCTGGTATGATACCCTACCGAATACGACATGTGATTGAATAATATAAAATTTGAATGCATTGATTTTACATGAGAAATGTGGATGCCCAAAGAAGGAGTTTGAGACACAAGGGCTCATCATTGGAATAATGTGTTCGCCAACATGGAATATTGGTAACAGGCTAAGAAATCTTGTATACTTGACTTTATGTCATTCCCAAATTAGTACTATAGGAAGGAGCCCGAGCCAAGTGATCTTGGGCACTACCATTGGGTTGAGACACCATGTTGTGTGGTCTTCATTTACTCTGCCTCACTTATACTCTAATCTCGGCAGCAACCGAGGTTTGACAATTGGTGTAAATTATGTAGGGTATTCCACCTACCTCATTTGCATTTCATTATTATCGAGAAAAACTATTGCATTACACCCATGTGCTTTCAAATGATTTGATACGAAATTCTTTTATAATGGCTCTCAACTATACTTTGTAAAAATTTTATGTTTTGTTCTGATATCTCTGCGTTCCAGCACTTTTGTGCTGACCCCCTTCTCTCTCCAACCTCTTAGGTTCAGAGGCCCAGTCTAGGGGTCAAGAAAATCAGTAGAACTTTTAGATAGAGCTGTAGAGACAAGTGGTGAGCCTTCTATATTTTGGAAGGTCTTTTGTCCAGTAGTCCTTTTATTTTATAATCAATTTTAGGGTCTACTGGGGGCCTTGTCCCAGTTTTTAGATAAACATTGTTTCAGTCATTTGTTAAAGATTTTCACACACAATTGTTTAGAGGATAATTGATGTTAAAGGAACCTTATCTCCCCGTTATTGTCTCTTTTCATAATTATGACCATGTTTCTGAATTATTGTGCTTTTTTACCACATTTATTTGATCATATGAATTAGGTACATGATTACCAGACAAATAGGGGTGTTTTGGGCCTCAATGGTTTGAAATGCTCATCACGGCCTGGCCCTAGTTTGGGTCATAGCAAACTTGGTATCAAAGCATAATTCATGGTCCCAAGGTGTCTGAAAAATTACATCGGGTAGAGTCTTGTTTATGGGTGTGTAGCACGCCACACTTATAAGTAGGAGGCTTCTAGGCATTTAGGAAATGTTTCCCTTCTTTGTGATTTAGTTTATACTTTAGTGTCTGAACTGTTCCCTAATCAATGATCACTTGTGTTTTAGAAAATACAGTTATACCTCCATGTCGTATTGTCGATCAGAATGCTCAGGAAGATGAGGTCTGTCGCACCAATGGGATGCGGACCCATAATAGGTCTCACACTCTAGAATCTATCCCTAATTCGAGAGTCCCTCCAGTTCTGACCAGCCCATCCCGAGCTCCGCGGACTAATGCCAACCGTCCCCCAACTGCTCAAGAGGATATTTCAAATGCAGAATTTAGACGGTCTATTCATACGCTGACACAGTTGGTATCTAACCAGGCTCAATGATCGGAAGATGTTAGGTCTTCATCTGTTACATCTGAGGCTACTAGAGTCGGACATTTCATAAAGATGAACCCACCTAAGTTCACTGGTACCAAGGTGGAGGAAGATCCACAGGAGTTCATGGATGAAATAGAAAAGATCTTTAAGGTGATGCATAGGGATGAGGTTGAAGGGGTGGAGTTAGCAACTTATCAACTCAAGGACGTTGCGATCCAGTGGTATGCCGACTGGGAAGATGAAAAAGGTGAAACTGTTGAGCCCATGGTTCGGGATAAATTTGTGGAAGTTTTCCTTAATCGATTCTTTCCTCTAGAGTTGAGAGAGGCCAAAGCAGAAGAGTTTATGAATATGAAGCAGGGCAGTATGAGTGTCCAGGAGTACACTTTGAAGTTTAATAAACTAGCCCGCTATGTACCACATTTGACTAGTAATATGAGGGCTCGGATGAGGAAATTTGCATCTGGCCTTGCTGATGACCTAGTACTTAAGTTCCAGGGGGCTATGTTGAATAAGGAGTTAGACTTTCCTCGAATGGCCATTTATATGCATCAAGTGGAAGAGAAGAAGAAAAAGATTGCTAAATCTAGCGAGAAAGACAAACAGGCTAAGAGATCTAGATCTGCGGACCAGTACCAGAGTCAGCCGCAGATTGGTAACTGGGGTAATAAGTGGTCTAAGAAGAAGAAGTTTTAGAATAATGCACAGTCAGCATCCAGCGCCCTATCATCCAGACCACCGATAAATAGACAAACTCAGAGTTTTCAAACTCCTCATAGGTCCAAAGATCTAGGTACACAGTCTCAGGGTAGTGTGGCCCAGCAGCGACGTACTCATCCATGGTGTAAGGTTTGCGGAATGAATCATCTAGGGAAGTGCTGGTTTGAGGGGAGAAATTGCTATAATTATGGCAAAGTGGGTCACCTTTAAAGAGATTATCCATCTACTGGAGTAAATATGTGTGTGTGTATGGGGGGGGGGGGGGCTAAGTCCCAAGCTGCCTTTACAACTCCTTTTTGTAAAGGTGCCCCTTCAGCTATCGAAAGCGGTCGCAACTGGTTATATTCTTCGACTAACCTCCAAGAGGCGGAAGTTTCACCAGATGTTGTCACCGGTATGTTATGAATCTTTTCTCTTGATGTTTATGTGTTGATTGATCCCGGGTCTACTTTATCTTATGTGCCCCCTTATGTGGCTGTTGGTTTTGGATTTGAGACCGAAGTTATTATAGAACCCTTCTCTGTTTCTACTCCTGTAGGTGATTCTATTATTGCTAGAAGTGTCAATAGAAATTATGTCGTGTCTATTCATAGTATGGAAACTGTGGCAGACCTTATAGAACTTGATATTATAGACTTTGATGCCATTCTTGGGATGGACTGGCTCCATTCGTGTTATGCCACCCTTGATTGCAGAACCCAAAAGGTCACTTATTTTTTCCCGAATGAGACACCAGTTCTATGGGCAGGGAGTTCTGTAAAACCTAGAGGTCACTTTATCTCTTATCTTAGAGCTCGAAAGCTTATCTCCAAAGGCTGTACATATCATCTAATCTGAGTAAAAGATTCAAAAGTTGGAGACCTTCCTCTGTAGTCAGTCCATGTAGTGAATGAATTCCCAGAAGTCTTTCCCAAAGATCTCCCAGGGATACCCCCTAATAGGGAGATAAATTTTGGCATTGATGTTTTGCCAGACACTCGTCCTATTTCTATTCTGCCATATAGAATAGCTCCCGCAGAACTAAAGAAGTTAAAGGAATAGCTTGCAGACCTCCTAGACAAAGGTTTTATTCATCCTAGTGTTTCCCCATGGGGTGCACCCGTGCTCTTCGTGCGAAAGAAGGATGAGTCCCTTCGAATGTGCATAGATTACCATCAACTGAATAAGATCACGATTAAAAATAAATATCCTCTTCCTAGGATTAACAACCTTTTTGACCAGCTTTAGGGTGCCAAGTGTTTTTCAAAAATAGACCTTCGTGCGGGTTATCATCAGTTGAGAGTTAGGGAGTCAGACATACCTAAGACAGCCTTTCGAACCCGATATGGTCACTATGAATTTCTAGTCATGTCCTTCGGGTTGACTAACGCCCTTGTAGCCTTCATGGATCTTATGAATAGAGTGTTCTGTTAGTTTCTTGACTTGTTTGTCATTGTATTTATTGATGATATTCTGATCTATTCTAAGAGTAAAGCGGATCACGCCAATCACCTCCAAATTATCCTTCAGACCCTTAAGGATCATCAGCTGTATGCCAAATTTTCTAAGTGTGAATTCTGGTTAGGAGCTATTCCCTTTCTAGGGCAAATTGTGTCCAGTGATGGGATAAGAGTAGATCCCCAGAAAGTTGAAGCAGTAAGAAAATTGTCAAGGCCCATGACACCAACTGATATTCGGAGCTTCTTGGGTTTGGCGGGGTATTACAGAAGGTTCGTAGAGAGTTTTTCTTCGATAGATGCTCCACTTACTAAACTGACTCAAAAAAATATAAAGTGTGTGTGGTCTGACTTGTGTGAAAATAGTTTTGAGAAATTGAAGGACAAACTGACTACTGCTCTTATTTTGACCCTTCCCGAGGGTGTTGATGATTTTGTGGTTTATTGTTATGCTTCCCGTGTGGGACTTGGTTGTGTATTGATGCAGTGTGGTAAGGTGATAGCTTATGTATCTAGGCATTTAAAGGTGCATGAGTGGATTTACCCCACTCATGAATTGGAGTTAGCAGCCGTGGTGTTTACACTTAGAATCTGGAGGCACTATCTCTATGGAGTGCATATTGATATTTATACTGACCATAATAATTTACAGTATGTTTTCTCACAGAAAGAACTGAACCTCAGGTAGAGGCATTGGATGGAGCTTTTGATAGACTACAATATGAGTCTGCATTATCATCCGGGCAAGGCAAATGTTGTAGCCGACACCCTCAGCAGGTTGTCTATGGGCAGCCTTTCTCATGTAGAAGAAGGAAAGAAAGAGATGGTGAAGGATATTCATCTTCTTGCAAATCTGGGAGTGCAGCTCTTAGATTCCGAAGATGGAGGGGTGATGGTTCATGAGTTATCTAATTCATCTCTTTGTGATGAAGTTAAGGAGAAGCAGGTTGAAGATCCCATATGGAAGTAAATAAAGAAAGATATGGGTCAACAAAAGGTTATGTACATAAGTGAATTTGAGAATATCTTTCCACCCTCAGATAGATGGGCAAGATGAACGTACCATTCAGATCCTCGAAGATATGTTGAGGGCATGCATTATTAATTTCAAAGGTAGTTGGGTAGATCACCTTCCACTGGCTGAATTTGCTTACAATAATAACTACCATGCCAGCATCAAGATGGCTCCTTTTGAGGCGTTGTATGGGAGGAGATGTGGTCTCTGATAGGATGGTATGAACTGGGTAAGACTCAGTTTTATGGGCTTGATCTTGTTCATCAGGTGATGGAGAAAGTGAAAATCATTAGATAACGACTCAAGACTGCTCAGAGTCGTCAGAAGTCCTATGCCGATGTTTGGAGAAGAGAACTAGAGTTTGAAATTGGTGATTGGGTGTTTCTCAAGGTTTCTCCTATGAAAGGAGTTATGCGGTTTGGAAAAATGGGTAAATTGAGCCCTCGTTATGTAGGGCCATATTAGATTTTGAAAAAGATTGGTACAGTTGCGTATGAGTTAGAATTACCTGCAAGTTTGGGTTCCGTTCATCCGGTATTCTATGTATCCTTATTGAAGAAATGCATTGGAGATCATTCTATGGTATTGCCAGTAGAGAGTATCAAAGTGATAGACTCCTTGTCTTACGAATAAGAGAGCCCATTGAAATTCTAGATCACCAAGTATGGAAGGTGAGGAGCAAAGAGATAGCCTCAGTAAAGGTACTGTGGAGGAATCAGAAAGTCGAAGAAGCAACTTAGGAGTTATAAGATGACATGAGAATTAAATATCCCAATTTGTTTGCTTCGAGGGAGGAGAAGACAGAAGGTACTATTCCTATCTTATCTTTCCTAGTCCTATATTATGCTTGAAATCATGTTTGTCTATGTCCCGCATCATCATTCGGGGATGAATGATCCTAAGGGGGGGATAATGTAACGCCCCGCAATTCGGGCTACAATATAGACCATGATTTCAATGTGTTTCTAATCTCGAAGCCATAAAATCCTATGCCAATATGGAATGTTAATTATTGTGTAGCATGTGAATCCGCTCAAGCTTGAATTTAGACCGTAGAGGTGCTTCAACTCAAGGACGAGTTGAAACTATTTCGATCGACTAAGTTTTAGTAGATGTTCTAAAGTATGTCAGCTTCTATCAAGCATAACTCTCTATGCGTGTTGAATTAGGAAGCCTACTATGTGTCAAATGATAAGTATTCAAGTTAGCTTTCCAACGATACCAATTTGGATAAAATCCGACACCCGAGCAAGAAGTTATGGCCCTTCAAAGTGATAAGCGTCGCCTAACCAATCGGCCATGGCCACTGGAAAACATAGGCAATAGCCTAGGCGGCGCCTATGCAAACATAGGAGATAGCCTAGGCGGCGCCTATGTGAACATAGGAAACGGGATGGACGGTGTCTATGTAAGGAATTCTAGTGATTTAAACACTCCATGCTGAGGACAAAGTGGTCCTTTTCCACCCTTAGCCCTAAAACACGAAATTTAGTTCCAAGGACCCCAAAATACATATTCTTTCATCAAAAGTGTTCAAGAACTCTCTGTAGGGTTTCAAAATAAAAACCCAAATAGTTCAAGATTTAACCGCAGGTTTTCAAAGATAATTACATATTTGGAATCAACAATCCGTAAGCTTCAATAAACAACTATTATCCTTGGAAATAGAGGTACGTGGGGTTATCCAAAAATCTCATGGGTGTAGTTTTTATGAACATGCATGCTTTTAATTGGGGGTTTTCAATCAAATGCTAATATCATTCTTCCAATACGATTTCTAAGTCGTTTTCTTTATGTCATGGGAGTTGTTATCCTATATACTTCAATGGTTGAAACCATGCATATGTGATTTGAGATTTTCCATGGAAGTTTGATAAACATGAATGATAAATTGTTCTCAAATTCCCATGATAATGTTTCGATACTCCATATTATATTGTGATCAACAAAAGAGAGCATGAATTTGAAATAAATGTTGTTCACCACTTGTAAATGGTGAAGCACCTTGGTTTTACATGATTGTGCATATGTGGATGTGATATTGATGACTTACAAGTCGGGTATGACGATACTCTAAAGAATACGACATGTGATTGAATAAGATAAAATTTGAATGCATTGATTTGACATGAGTAAAGTGGATGCCCGAAGAAGGCGTTAGAAACACAAGGGCTCATCACTAGAATAACGTGTTTACCGATACAAAATATTGGTACCAGGCTAAGCGATCTTGTGTACTTGACTTCATGTCATTCCCAAATTGGGACTATAGGTAGGAGCCCGACCCAAGTGATCATGGGCACTACCATTGGGTCAAGACACCATGCTGTGTGGTCTTGAGTGTCTCTCCCTCACTTATACTCTAATCTCGGCGGCAACCGAGGTTTGACAGTTAGTGTAAATTTTGTAGGGTATTCCACCTAGCTCAGTTGCATTTCATTATTGTTGAGAAAAACTATTGCATTACACCCATGTGCTTTCAAATGATTTGATACGAAATTGCTTTATAATGGCTCTCAACTATACTTTGTAAAAATATTATGTTTTGTTTTAATATCTCTGCATGCCAGTACTATTGTGCTAACCCACTCCCCTCGCCAACCTCTCAGGTTTAGAGGCCCAGTCTAGGGGTCAAGAGAATCAGTAGCACTTTCAAACAGAGCTGTAGAGACAAGTGGTGAGCCTTCTATGTTTCGGAAGGTCTTATGTCCTGCAGTCCTTTTATCTTATATTCAGTTTTAGGGTCTACTGGGGGCCTTGTCCTAGTTTTCTGATAGACATTGTTTCAGTCATTTATTAGAGATTTTCGCAGACAGTTTTTCAGAGGATAATTGATGTTGAGGGAACCTTATCTCCCCGTTAATGTCTCTTTTCATAATTATGACCATGTTTTTGAATTATTGTGTTTTTTTCCACATTTCTTTGATCATATGAATTAGGTGCATGATTACCAGACAGATAGGGGTGTTTTGGGCTTCAATGGTTCGAAATGCTCATCACAGCCAGGCCCTAGTTCGGGTCGTGACATGATGCAACCAACCAGACCTCATGTGGTTAACCTTCACCTATTGACACACCATGCACTTGGCCACAAAATCAACCACATCTCTCTTCAGACCATTCCACCAATAGATCTCCTGAAGATCATGATAAATCTTTGTTAAACCAGAATGGTAAACATAGTGTGACTCATGCGTCTTAGGCAAAATTATTTGTTGCAACCAGTCGACATTTTGAACACACACCCTCCCTTGGTACCATAAATCACTATCGCCACTAATATCAAACATCGCCACCTTTCTCCCACCAACATCACTCTTGATTTTCATCAACACCAGATCTAACACTTGCTTATCCTTAATCTCTACACCAAGAGTTGATCAAACCACTTCTTGCACCATCACACCACCATCTTTAGAATCCAAGAGAAAAACTCCAAGCTTAGCCAAGCGGTGAATATCCTTCACCAATTCCCTCTTGCCTTACCCCACATGAGCCAAACATTCTATAAACAACCTGCTTAGAGCATTGAGAATCACGTTATCCTTACTTGGGTGGTATTGAAGACCCATATCACAATCCTTGAGAAGATCAAGCCATCTCCTGTGCGTGAGACTAAGCTCCTTCTGTGAGAACACACACTGAATACTCGTATGATCAGAAAATTCATGCACATGAACACCATACAAATTATTCTGCCATATTTTCAAAGAACACGTAACCACCAACAGCTGCAAATCATGGGTAGGATAATTCCTCCCATTCACCTTCAACTGGCTAGAAACATAGGCAATCACCTTCCCATGATGCATTAAAACATGACCAAGCCCTAACCAAGATACATCACAATAAACCACAAACTCATTATTGCCTTTCGGCCAAGTCAAAATTGGAGGCGATGTTAACCTATCCTTTAATTTCTCAAAACTACCCTTACAAGCATCCAACTAAAAAAACATGACCTTCTTTTGAGTTAACTTATTCAAAGAAGAATCTATCAATGAGAAAATTTCCATAAACTGCCTATAATACCAGGCTAACGCTAGAAGGAGCATTCGAATATTGGATGGAGTCGTGGGCCTAGTCCACCACTTCACCGCAATAACCTTTTGAAAATCAACCATTATCCCGTCAATAGAAATAATATGACCCAAGAAAGTACCAATATTCAACCAAAACTCACGATTAGAGAACTTGGAAAACAACTATTATTCCTTTAGGGTCTGCAACACCACACAGAGGTGATTAGTGTTATCCACCTTACTCCTTGAATATACCAGAATGTCATCAATAAAAACAATGACAAAGAGATCCAAACACTCTCTAAACATCATGTTTATCAAATCCATAAACGTCGCCAAAGCATTTGTCAATCAAAATGACATCACCAAGAACTCAAAATGCCCATATTGAGTACTAAAATCCATATTAGGGATATCCACCTCCCTAATCTTAAGTTGATGGTACCCAGACCGGAGATCTATCTTGGAAAAAAACTTGGCACCCTACAACTAATCAAACAGATCATCTATACTTGGGAGAGGATACTTTCTCTTGACTGTTACCTTGTTCTACTGTCTGTAGTCAATGTACATCCGAAGGAAACCATCCTTCTTGCGCACGAACAAGACCGATGCACCCTACGAAAACACTAGGAAAAATAAACCCCTTATCTAGAAGATCCTTAATTTTCTCATTGAGTTCCCTTAACTCAATCAGAGCCATTCTATATGGAGGAATAGATGTTAGAAGAGTTTCTAAAAGAAAATCAATACCAAATTTTATTTCTCTATCCGGAGGAACACCAGGAAGATCATCTAGAAAGACCGCTGGAAACTCATTAACTGCTAGAACTAACTGTAAAGAAGGACCTTTCGAGTTAGAATCTTTAATCCGGACCATGTGATAAAGACACCCTTTAGAGATTAACCTACAAGCTTTAAGATATAAAACAAATCTTCCCCTAGGAGCTAAATAACAACCTTTCCTTTCTATTTCAGACTCGCCGGTGAACCTAAAGATAACCTTAGGAGTCCGACCGTCTAAGGATGCATAACAAGAATGTAACCAATCCATAACCAAAATTACATCAAAATCCACTATTCCCAACTCAAATAGATCTACCAATGTCAGCCACTCACCAACAGATACCACAAACCCCCTATAGACCCATTCTGCAACGACCGAGTCTCTTATCGGGGTAGAAATAAAAAAAGGATCCAAAATAATTTTTGAATCAAAACCAAAAGACACAACTACATAAGGAGTCACATAATAAAGAGTGAAGATCGGATCAAGAAAATAATATATGTCATGTGAAAAGAGCTATAACCTACCAGTAATAATATCAGGTAATGCCACGAATTCCTGCCAGAATGCCAAAACATACAACCTATTTCGACCAATACTATAACTAGGAGTAGTAATATAAAAATATGCCACACCACCAGGTGCAGGGGAAGAACATAAAGTTGCCAAAATCTTATTCTCCCCTATGGAAACCTTATTAGCCGGACAAACCTTGAGTCAATGGCATACTTGACCGTACTTAAAGAACTTATCTCTACCTTACTCACAAAATACCTGATGAGAACAACCACAAGATTGTCAAGGAGTGCATAAAGAAATAAACTAAACTCCACTTTCCTGAGATTGGGAAACCTATTCTCGAAATTATCACCACCTTGTTGACACCTATCCCCTGACTTTTGTGGGTAAGAAGCATTGGCAGTAGAGAAGGAACAAGAACTCCCCCACTTTTTTTCTTCCACTTGCCATAATATCTACCCTCATGAGATTGTGCACCTACCTGATAAAAATATCTATCCTTTTTCCCTACCTATCCCTAAATTCTACTTGTGGTCTCTTCTAATCCTCAACCTGCTTCATATAAATAGTCAACCTAGAGATGTTAATATCCCTAATGAGTAAAGCAGTTTTGCTCTCCAAAATGAGATTTCTATTCAGCCTAAAAGAGAACTTTCTCATTCTCGACCTCATATCAGCTACCAAATCAGGAGAATACCTTGACAACTGATGAAACTTCAAGGCATATTCCCTTACAGACATCCTCTATTTCCAGAGGTTCACAAACTCCTCCATCTTAGCTTCCCTTAACATTTGAGGAAAGAATGATCCACGAAGGCATTAGAAAAGGCCTCCCACAAATATTCCCCTTCCATATCACCTTAATCTTTATCCTACTGCTCATACCACTAATAAGAAATATCTTTGACCTAATAAGCCACAAAGCTAATCCCTCTACATCAGAAGCCTACATAACCCAAAATATCTTCTCCAGTTCATCCAAAAAACACTGTGGGTCTTTCTCCAACCTCACTCTTATTAAAGTAGGATCACGTATCTTCATAAATTAACCAACCCTTATGGCCTCAATAGATAAAGCACTAGCGGTACCCTGCTCAACCTAAGTAGCGACTATCTAAGTAATAACATAGATAGATTAATAAAACTCTACGTTCATCATATTACCCTGAAGGACCTGAGGAGCATTAGGGGGACTAGGAGAAACTCCAGCACAATTAGGAATAGGACCATGAGATCGAAGATGTACTCCAGACGTAGAATGTACCCTTTCAGCATTATCCACAGATAAGGAAAAATGATTTCTTTGTGTTCCAAATCCAGGAGGCACGATCTAAAGACAAATAACCAAAGATTAGAGAGAATTTCAAGAAAGTTAAACATTCCTAAATGTCTTACAGACTCTCTCTTCTGAGTGAGGTGCGCTACACATCCCTAAAAGAGACTCTACTCGACACGACTTTGTGCACTTCCCTGTTGACCATAAACCTAAATCTTTGATAATAACTTGTCACAACCTTATCTAGAACCTAGATGTAATGGGTATCCCATGTCAAATTAGGACCAGGGATCGCCCCCTTAACCCAACTTGACCGCCTTATAAAACCTCAGATGGACTAAATTTCTAACATATATAAAGATAGCATTATTGTTCACATCAAGACTATGGTATAAGATCACGACCGTGATCGTCCTTCCAAGTCTAACTGTACCAAAACTAACCATCCATACCATAAAATACTAAAGAAAATATCAAAACATAATATGCTAATCAAAATCAAAATGTAATACATTGGAATAGTAAAAAATTATGTCCGATGATGCCATCCTCCTATCTTATTCCAATGCAAAGGCCGACACTAATACTGATCCCGACCATGCCGACCCCCATAATAACCACAAGCATTTATCCAAAAGAATAAAAATATCTAGTTGGGACATGCCCCCAACCATGGCCAAAACCATGTCCAAAATAAAATAGAAATGTCTAAGAGTATCCATATAATGAATTAGACCTTTTCAAAAATATGGAAGCTTAACACTTCAAAAAAATATTTTCCCCAAGTCAATAACTAGGTCGGAGGAGTCAAACAATCGGTTCCTGCATAGCATGGGTAGACAGCCTCCAATAGACGGGTTAACGAATGACTGCTAGCATGTATCTCATTATAAGGATAAAGTAATGTCATTTAAATGACTAAGTAAAACCATCCATTATGCATACAACCATACATATATATAAGTGTAAGGAAAGGAAATCTGTGTTTAACATGCATTTATAACCTTTACCTGGGCTGTTTAACCTTGCAATTTCACTACACCCATGGGCCATATGTGTTTAGCTCCCCTTGCTTAAAGAGTGCTATTGCATATAGCCATATAACCAGGAAATATCTTATGGTATGACTAGTAAATCCCTCCAACATAAAATATGACACTCGCACGTGGCCATCAAAGACCTCTCATATCGGCATATATGAGTTTCAAGTTTTGATTCCCCTAGAACCTCCACCTTACATGGCTTAGTTACACATCTCGCCATTAATGCCTAAATTAAAACCATGTCCAAATAAATACAATTACAATTTATTAACCAAGGCCATTTATTAGTTGTATTGTCATACCAACTATACTTACAAGATTTATCCATTGCCAAACTATTTAGGTTAAAGGGACTCCCAAGTGCCTCTTTCATTTACCATATTAAACTCTTGGGAGACTTTCATGTAATCCACAAGCAAAACCAATAAGACTTTAACATTTGTAAATCATTTAAAACATTTATAGTTTCATGCATAAGAGAAAAACAAGAAAATATTCAATTTAAAGAAGTCAAAGTAATGAACATATCTTTATAAGCATTTTGTCAAACACCTTAGGGGTATAATATAAGAAAAAGCAATTCCAAAAACCATTTAACTATTACCATGCAATCCAATTGACCAAAACCACCATTAATGCATATATAAGTACAGTTAAACCATAGACACCATAACCAAATAATTTACACAAAAACCCCTAATTATTCATAGAAAACCATAACCCGTGCAATATTGAAACAATAAAAACAACCATAAAATTCATCCCTTTATAGAAATAGGAAGTAGGGAAGAGGCATATTCCTTAAACTGTGAAAATTGAAGAAAGAAAATTACCAAAGAAAGTCCCAAAGCAATCCCCAAGTTGAAACCCTAACTCTCTTTCCCAAAAAGCTCTTAAGAGAATTGTTGAATGTTTAGGAATAGTTTACCATGTGTTAGTGAATAGGATAATAGGGTAAATAAAGTTCCAAGTATATTAGAAGTCATGGGTCATAATAAGAGTAAGTAGGGAAATGTCCAGAATACCCCCACTTAAGTCCCTTAAACCCTATCACAAGGATACGACTCACCCTCTTACAAGTCATACCCTTCCTTATATTGGTTCCAACCAGTTGTACCCAAGCCTTAACTTTGATCATACACTTTTTAATATATGACTCATCCAAACAAGTCATAACCTTAGCATATGATGCATACCAATAATCCGTGTCCCTGGCAGAATGAATTACTAAGAGGATTAAACACTGCCTACCATACAAGTTCCCGATCTGACTCTTATCTAAGCCTTATGACTAATACCCTTAAGTCAAGATAATTATAATAATCAAAACCATCCCACCAACTAACACTGTTTAGCTTACAATAGGTTATACCACTCGTACCCCAGCATACGACTCATATCCATGAGTCGTATTAGGTCTGGAGAATAGTTTTCAAGGAAAAATTTCTAATGCCAAAACCCAAGATGTAACACTTATTCATCTTTGGTTTCTATCTTTGTGAAAAGAATGGAGATATTGTAGTTATCTGCATACTTCTAGTTACCTTTTACTCCTCTTAGATGTTCTAGTGTATGCACCTTAATTATATTACTTATTTTCCTGATTGTTGTTTTCAATTGCAAACCTCTTACATTAATTAATGTTGTTATTGTTTCATGTTTCCTTTGTGGTTCATCTAACATTACGAGTCCCATTTTTGTCTAGATTAATGATAGACTTTTCTTTCACTAGCACTTTCTCAATATTATTATACTAAAAATCATATGCAAAATTAAAAACAAGGTTAGTAAGAAAATCACAGTGTTACCTTCCCAAGGGGAATGCATACTCTAACAGATATATTTTCCATCAAAGCTTTTATGCAGTTGACCACGATTTCCACACTCCATGGAACCTCCTCATTTAGCTTACGAATCTACAGCATTGCCTAAGAATCACTTTCCACAATTATTTGTTAAATAGAGTTAGCTCTGCAGTGCAGTAAGAATTCCTTGATAGCTATAGCTTCTGCTAACAAACTAGTAGTTTCTTTAATTCTGGATCCTTTAGCTACCACTAAACCTCTTATGCAAAATGCAATAAAGTTATGGTTGGGATTTCATTTAAAGGTACTATCAGAGTTACCCTTTAGCCAACCAGTCTCAAGAGAAAACCATTCACCTGTTTAAATGAATATTGGCTATTGTACCTTTGAAGTTCATCTACTATACAGTGCCATTCTTTACATAAAAACTCTATTCTAAACCTAAATTTTATGAACATAGAAATAGTATCATTCACTTCCCAATAAATCTTCTTTTTATGATAAGAACCCCCATTAAAATAATACTTCTTCTATCCCATAAAAAAAAAGAATAAATATAGAAACAATACTAAATACAACGCCCAATCTATAGTTACCAGCTTGAAGTCTCTACATCTTTACACTTTGTTTCATAATTAATCTCTAATAAATAAAAGCATCTTCTCCCCAGTAATGTTTCCACACCCTTTCAATAATTTCTCCATTAAGAAATAGGTGATAAATTTCTTATCATATTGTATTACTATAACAAGCATAGTTCCATATAATCTCAACATTCCACTTATTCATCAAAGTAGTAATAGGAATCCTACCTATCAAAATTCTCAAAGTTAAAATTGTCAATATAAAAGGAAATTCTTAGGCAATCCTTTATGCTAGATTACCTTTAAATCTTCATTTTCATTAACTCTTTATCTAAGAAGTTCCAAAGAAATATTGGTAGTGAACTTTTCTATGCTATTCATGGTCCACCAGGGTTTATCCATGGTATCTTGATTGCAAAAAAAGTCCAAATTGTCTATGACATAACTTAATGAATGTCATGGCACTTTATCTTGTATAACTTCATAGTTCTAACCCTCTACATCTAGAAATTATAAATTATTAGTTAAAGAATAACAAGTTTGCACCTTGAATTATTGCATACTCAGTTGACCATTATTTGCCCAATTTTCAAACAAAGTAGTGGAGTCCACCTATAGGCTCCCACCATAGACACTGTTCTATTTTGTCTATATTATTCAACATAGCTTTCCACACTTGAGATCTATCTCTCTATTGTATTAATGGTGGCACGTATATTTTACAGTACTTATTCCATAAAATATTAGACCACAAGTTGCTCTGAGTTCCAAAACTCTACCATAGCTTTGTATGCATACCTTGAGATACATCTTCCATAGATCTAAACTCTAATCCCCTTTCCTATGTGTGGATACAAAGTTTGTTCCAAGCCACCTTGGGTTTGATTATTCCTATCTCTTTATTCTGCTAAAAGAATTTAGCAAATATTTTCTTTTTTTCTATAAGCACACTATATGGAGGGACTACTATTAACAAAACATATAGTGGTACACTGGTAGTGCACTATTAATAAGAACTTTTTTTCCACCAAAAGATAATAATCTTCTCTTCTAAGCTTAAATTTTACCTCTTATCTTGTCTATCAACTTAGCATATTTTTCCTTCTTATTCTTGGAATAAGTTAAGAGGCATCCAAGATGCTTCAAAGAGAAAATAACTCTAGTCATCCATGTAATTTATTTAACCTACATCAACACATTGAAATGAGTATTTTGACGCATATAAATAAAACTCTCATCTCTGTTCACATTTTGGATAGACACAATCTCATATTCCTGTAATTACCCATTATCTAACTCTAGAGTAATCATTAAAAGAATTAAATATCATAGTATCATCAATATAGGCTAGGTTGTTTAAGTTAGAACTCCACTTAGGAATACCAAATCCCATATAATATAAATTATCAACTAACTTATTAAGAGCTCTTATAATCACTTTAGTAGATATAATAAAGAGTGTAAAAGACATGGGATCTCTTTGTTTCACTCCTCCGTTATAGTGAAAAATGCAACTGACTAACCATTTCAAAGGTACAATAAGAATGATTCAATATTAATTTCCAAATTACATCTACCACTTTATCAAAGTAGTCCAACTTCCTCATCACTTTCATCAAGAAAAAATAAGATACCTTATCATTGGTTTTTTCCATATCCATCTTTAATACCATATTAGAAGGTTTTCCTCTTTCCAATATATCAATAATTAGATCTTGAGTAATTAGAACATTTTCCACAATACTCTTTCCTTTAACAAATCCTGATTGATTAAGGGGAATCAATCTAGGAAAAAGATTTTTCAACCTAATGGACAATCATACAAAGGATTTTATTCACAAAGTTGCTCAGACTGATTAGACTTAGATTAGAAGAAAATTGAACATTTTACTTTTTTGGAATGAGAATCAAATTAGAATGAGTAATGTGTCTAGGAAGAGTGTTACCTACAAAGAAGTCCAGAACCAGTCTGCTCATATCTCATGCAATAATGTCCTAGGAAACCAGATATAACCTACCAGATATTCCATCTACTACTATTCCCATTTAATTTAAACATAACCTACTTAATTTTTTCCTTATCTAGAATAGACTTAAGAACCCTATTACTATTTTTGATGATTAACTCAAGAATATAATCTAGAAGAGGGAATTCTAAACCATCTCGGTGTTGTGTAAACTACTATTGATAATAAGTTATTGCCTAAAATTTAAATGTGAGCTTCATCTTCTAACTAACAACCCGATTGGCTAAGGATACTAGTTGTTTTAAGTCTATCCCTCCTTACATTAACAATGCTATGAAAGAATTTGGTATTTCAACCCCTATTCTTAAACCCATCATAGCCAGCCTTCTATTACTAATAACTCTCCTCTAAATAAAGATACCTAAAATATTCAACCCTTGATTTTGTATTACAAATCTATTTTCTTGTAAAGATGATTCTTCAAATGGTATTTTCATTTACCTTAGCCATTTCCTCCCTGATTATCAACTATTCAAATATATCCCTAAAGGTCTATTTGCTCTACTCATATAGTGATCTTTTCTCATTCTTAATATTTCTTTTGAAATCATGTAAGAGATTATCAGTGCTTTAATACTCTTGATTCCTTCTAACTACCTTATTAAACTCACCATGCTCTGTCCAGAAGTTTAGAAATTTAAATGACTTTTGATACTTATTTTTAAAATTTTAACATTTTAAAATAGAAATACATGATCAGAGCCATTTATAGCCAAATGTTCCACCTCCACTGAGTTTAATATATCTTGAAAACCTAATTTATAAAAAAAATTTGTCCATCTTCTCAAAATGGAATCATCACATGCTCTCACATTTCTCCAAGTAAATGGATTATTCTTGTGTTGAATTTGGCTACGCTTGCAAGATTTAACATAGTCTATGGAATTTTTTATTTCTTCATTAGTTACAGGCAAACCTCTAATATTTACTAAAGCATTAAGGAGTGAATAAAAATCCCCTCCTATGAGCCAAGGTCCAAAGATCCAATTGGTGATAGAGAAAATACTATCCCAAAGGTCTAATATTTGAATTATGTTATATTCAGCATAGATTAGGGTCACAAGAAATGCTGAACAAAGGGAATGGTTTTGTAGATGCAGATAAAAAAATTGTTCTATGTCACTTTTTATTGTAATAGTAAAGGCATGATACACAAAGCACAAAATTTAATCATTACAACTATGAAACATGAGAGGCATCTGCAGTCTCCCTCTGTATTTATTAATGTATTTAGGCAACTAAAATAATTTCAAAAAATCTATAAAACTAAAAGTATTTAACCTATTCAGCATCTGAATTCTCTAAAAACCTTTTTGAGATTTGATCATCATAATATTATAAATCAATGTTCTTATTATTTCTTAGAGTATTGACTTCTACCCTCTCTCTTAGCTTGAGATCTGCTAGGTAGATTGTGTTCCTCATTGATTGTTTTTTTTTTCAATTCTCTGCTTGCTTTGTGGACTTGATGGCTCTGGGTGACAAGTCTACTTCCTTATGATTTTTTTTTCTCTTTATTCTGATAGGTTGTTGACTTCTTCCCCCTTGCTAAAAAGCCACCAATTTCTTCTACTACATCCACCTTATAAGTAAGGATATCATTTAACACTTTGTTGGGAGATTCCAAATCACCACCCCATACATGTTCAGCTACTACAATTGGAATGTCAGCTATGTCAAGCCTATTATTATCTTATTCTGGATTAGAACTCTCTTCTGTATATGCTAGATTATCCTTTTATGTTATAAAATAATGATATTGGTAATAATATTCAATTCACTTACTTTTTGGGTCAATTAATCTTTGCTAACATTATGTTGTCAGTATTTTGTTGCCTATCATAATACAAATGTTCCCTTATTTCTATAGGCTTATATCACTTCTAAAAGGTATACTTGGAATTTTTGTTGAATTCTCTCTTAGATCATGGATTAAAGTCTCAATTGTTTGCTGTAAAGATTCATCATAGCTAATAGCTGGCACTATATATCCATTCTCCTAGGAGTAGAAGGATTTAGCAACCCATTCTTTAGTTGACATCTCCCCTTTCCCTTTCTCTAATTCTTTAACAAGATAAGGTTTATTTAATGTACTAATATTATTTGAGAATTGATCTTTTTGATCCTCCACCTGTATTACTGCATGGAACTAATTTTCATTACAAGTTTTCTCAGGCATAATAGCTTTTTCATACTTGTATCCTTTGTTCAAAGATCTTTTTATTCTTCTAGTAGGGTTATACTTCTATTCTTGACCGTGTTTTTCTCCACCTTTCCCCCTATATTTTTTAGATTTCTCACTTTTGTTCTTGTTATTATAAAGATATAAACTATTTTGCTTGTCATTATCTACATGCACTTGATTTAATTTTGGATGTAGATTCCTATATTCTTGCTCATTACGCCCTTCAAGAATATACCTTATACAATATTTAGGAAAAAAATTATATTGAATTTTAACCTTTTCCACTATTGCTTCATTATTTATTGAATTCATAATCTTAATCTCAACATATTATGGAAGATCAGCCATTCTGTCCACCTGCACCTTAACCTTAGCTTAACTAGGTCTTGTCTTATTCCCAGTAGCAATATCTATATGAATAGGTTTTCCAACTACAGATGCAAATAAAAATAGAGATTCTTTCATAAAGAATGTTGGTTTAAGGACAAGGAATGAAATCCCAGCAATTGTTTGTGTTGTTTCTAACTTAGCATTAAATTTAGCACTATAAATTAATGGCCTTATTTTATATGAATGACCATCCTTTGCATTAATGTAATAGACTATTTTTGAAATTACAATAATAGAATAATCAACCGAATGAAATCTCATAAGTATGCATTGATTTCTCAATAATCCAAGATTACATCTACTTTTCACATTAAGTTGCTAAGGGAGCTACATTCTAAGATCCTCTAAGTCCATCCATCCATATGAAAACTTCCCAATGGTTGCATATTGTAATCCTATCACGTTTATTCTATCAACCTCATTCTCATTCCATCCGCTATGAGGAATTTCATTAATAAATTATGGCTTCTTAATATTGATTGGTTCCACCTCATGGTTAATATTATCAATTACTTTAATATCACCTTTGGATTTAAATAAATTTGCAAATATCAGCAGGGGTGATGGGGGTTAGAAAACTCCTAGTACTGTAGTTTGTGAGGGAATTAGTGGGAGATTGTCAATATTAATATTAAAAGGTTCTAGCCAACCATAGAAGTTTGATGACTAGCGGCTATATTGGCAATTTCAAAGATCTTTGAATTTAAATTATTGACGACTAGCTAGGATTTTCACCATCAGAGAGCTTTTTATTTTGTTGATCCAAAGAAAAGCTTGTTACAACCATTTTAGGGTCCTTCTTCTTTGCTTTAGTTCTCTTGTAGTTTTTACTTATAAATTTAATTATTGTGATACTTTGGATGACTATGAGTGGCTAAACACCATTTTTTAGGGTTTAGGGTACGAACATGAGTACTTAGAATTCAATTATGTTTGTTTAATATCTATTTTTATCATATTTTGTTGTTTATTTATTCTTGCTATTACTATTCTATTAATTTACGACCTTTAGAATAAAACTATATTTCTATTGTGAGCCTAAAAAGAGGAACTTTAGATTAGAATGTGTAACATATGGAGTGTATTATTTTATGTTAGATAAATTAAACATGGGATTAGTAGTTAGGATAGTAATATACCAAATATTTGCCCCATTTGGTTCGAACACGAGTTGCAATAGAAATAACTTAAATAGTTCTCACATCCCTGCTCAATAATGTAGTTGTGAGGCTAATTTAGATAGAAAGTTTGAGAATCATAACACCATAATAATGTTTTAACCCCGTGAATAAACAACCAATATAGTTAACTTAACTAATGAGATTTTATTGCTTTGCAAGATTGTTCAAAGTTCCTCGACCTTAGATTCCTCTTTATTATTGTTTCAAACACTTTATATTCTTGTTATTGTTTATTGTTGCTTTCAAATTTCTAAAAATTAATCTTTATTTTGGTTACAGATTGAACTTATTTAGTCTCATTAGTAATGCTAGAGTTGGATTGCTTTTTAAATACCAAGTCCCTGTGGGATCGATATTCATCATAAAAGGGATACTTTATTACTTACACGACAACATACACTTTCATGTGCGATTGGATGTAACAAGTTTTTTAGTGCTATTCCTGATGAATTGAAAAATAAGCAACTCTCTAATTCTTAGTATTCGCTCTATTTGATAAGTGTTGACGACTTGGTCTTAGCTTCAAAATTTACAGGTACAGATTTAAATCTCAAGTAAGTTGGAAAGGGTAAGGGATTTTGTTGAACTATATCACAAACTTGAGTGACTTTTTCATTAATTGAGGAGAGAAGCAGTACTTCTCATCCTATTTAGAAATTTCAACAGGGTGAATCCACTCTTGTAGTCATCACTGAAGAATAATCAGGCCACAGGACAGTGAGCCAAGTGGAAATTCCCCTTTCAACTAATGTTACTTCCAACATACACAGATTAAAACCTAGGGATAGATTTGATATTAAGAAAAACATGGTGAAATTATTTTCTATTGTCATTTTATAGGCTTGTCAGATGAGGATACACAGGAAAACTTAAAAGAATTTCTTGGAGATCAGTGACACTTCTATTCTCAGTACAGTTTCCAAAGTCTACATGAGGCTCATACTCTTCCCATTCTCACTTTTGGTGGAAGTCAAGATATTATTGAATGAAGAAACTATAAAATCAAGGACAACTAAGCAAAGAAGTTCCTTATGTGATTCTTTCCTTTTAGCAAAACTACAATATTGAGAAGTGAGGTCCTGAGTTTCAAACAATAGCCAATTAAGAATCTCTATTATGCATGGGAGAGATTCAAGTCTTTTCTTCGAGATTGTTGACATCACCAATAGGAAAGTAACGTATTAGTTTATGTTTTCATTAAAGTTCTTGTCAATAACAAAAAAGCTTTGCTAGATTATACTTTAAGTGGTCATGTGGTAGAGAAAACTTATGATGATCCATACATCATCTAGAATTAATTTCATAGGGAGATATTTAATGAAATGTAATGTATCCATAAGTGTGGTAAATAAGTATACAGTTATGGTCGAGGTGGATAGTGTCACAACATTAGCGGCACAGTTGGCTGCCTTTCAGAACCAAATGATGATGATGTTCAATAAGTTGATTGTTCATCAACCACAGGCCTAATTTAATGCAATTGAATAGGTTTAGAGTTGGTATGATATTTGTGGAGGTAGTGGTCACTTTATAGACATATATAAAGCAAATAAAAAGTCAGTGAGTTTTATGTGCAATACATAAAATTGAAATCAGAACTATAGTAATTCCTACAACTACAATTGGCAGAGTAAGAAAATTATTCATGGGGAAATAGTCAAGCTCAACCTCATGAGTTTTAGTAGCAGCAATATATTCAGAACATTGCTTAATCAAACAATATAGAAAAGACTTTGAAAAAAATCTTGGCCAACAAAAAACAAATGACCGTGGGAATAAAAAATCAGCAGCTAGCTTAGAAAAATTTAGAGATAGAGTTGGGGTAGTTAGCTTAGGCACAAAATATAATACCTCAAAGGGGTTTCCCTAGTGATATAGAAAATTCAAAGCAAGTGATAGTATCACCTTGAGAAGTGGTAGGAAGCTCATAAATATACCTTCACAAAAAAATCATATGGTAAAAGTAGAGTTGGTCCCACAACAAGCTGGTGAGAATCATATAGAACCAAAAGAAGCTAAAAATTTGGGGAAGACTGAGCACCCAAAAGAAAAGGCAGCTAAACAAACACCAGATAGACCACCAAAATCATTCCCTTAGAAGATTAAAAAATCCAAAGAGAATACCTATTTTAAGAAGTTCTTTGACACATTCAAAAACTTGATATTAAACTTCCTTTGTTAGATGATTTGAAATAAATGCTTGAGTTTGGTAAGTACTTAAAGTATGTGATAAATAATAAGATGAATCTTAGTGATATTGACATGGCAACACTTATTGAGGAGAGCAGTTCTACGATGTTGAGTAAAATACCTAAAAAAGCTCACGACCTTGAGTGTTTTACCCTTCCCATAAAAATTATTGATAATGACGTGGTCCATACTTTGAGTGATCTAGGTAAAAGTACAAATTTAATACCCATATTTGTGTTCAGTTTGGAAAAAATAAGGCTATGTTCAGTTTTTCTCCAAATGTCGGACATAACTAGAGTGGTCCTTGAAGGAATCATAACAGTTGTTCTCATCAAAGTTGGTAAGTTTATTATTCTTGTTGACTTTATTGTTCTTGATTATGATACAAATGAAAGGGTGCCAATCGTATTGGGTTGTCCATTCAAGGACACTAGAGGAGCATTGATAAGTATGAGAGAGGGCATTCTTAAAATCACATTGAATGATGAAGATGTAACCTTAATGTCATGACCCAAACTAGGGCCTGGCTGTAATGGACATCCCGAACCATGAAGGCCTGGGCATCCTACTCTATGTGGTAATCATGCACAATATTTATATAATAAAAGAAGATGCAGAAATATAACCTAATACAGAAACATGGTCATACTCTGGATTTAGTTTAACAATAAGGAATGAAATCCAAAATCAACTAAACAACATCTGGAACAGTATGCGAAATCTCTACTACATACTCAAATGACAAATGTTTGAAATCGGGAAAAGGCCCCTAGTGGACCTAAACTAAAATAAATAACATAATCTGAAAGACACTGGACTTCTGGATTAAAGAAGGCTCACCAATTGCACACTTCACCACTGTCTGAAAACTCTATTATTTAGCAAGACCTTTGAACTGAACTTTAGACCTTGGGAGGTAGAGGGGTCAATACAAATATACTGGTACACAGAGCAAATCCAAAATAATAATTTATATACAACATATATAAAAGTAATTTAAAATTGTTCATAAACATATAAAATGGTAAGAAATCACATAGTCATTTTCAAAAGACTCTGAAAAATCATTTGAATTCTATGACACTCTTTCTTTCACTTCTGCGCTAGGTGGTATACCCTACAATTCTGAAATTCCATGGGCTATATAGAATCTGCCATTGATTTAGCGGGGAAGCCTCCAACCCAAGTGTGCCACAAGGGTTGGAGTCTCTGCTTCTGCTATGCCACATGGTCGTCGCCAATGTAAAAATAATATACCCGGATCGGTAAATCACGGTTTTAGACATAGAGTTACTTGAACTCAAACCTTTTTTTGGGACTAACTAACCCTCTTTGAACCCATTTTTAACTCTTTAAAACATGCCTCTTTGAACCCATTTTTAACTCTTTAAAACATGCATTCTCTGAAAACATATTCTGAAAACATACTCTATTATGACATACGTACTTATCGTATCGTCATACCAATGACTTGCAAGTCATATCTCTGAGCCATTATTAGCATATTACAATCTCTATTTTCAAAACATAAATTCGACACCATCATATCAATAAATTATTTCAAAGAACTCCTTCTATAAAAATAATGTAAACATATGTATGCAACTTTCTTTGTAAAACATTCAATGATACAAGGTGGCCATGTCAAACTCTTAATCTCATTCAAATATTTTTCTTTTGACAAAATATATTTACATAAAGAAACTCCCTCCCTTAAATCTCTAAAACATGCTCAAAGTACTATGGTATTTGAGAAAACTATTTTCAAGCTACAAATCATGCATTTCAATTAATCACCATAAGATCATAAACATAAGGTTATCACAAGAGAGAGATTTTCATTATTTGGGATCTCAAACAAATCTTCAATTTTATGTTTCATACATACACTTATATGTGTAAATCAATTTAAGGGGATAAGGACTAAAAGCCAAAACAATAATATTATTAAACATGCTATAAGCATAATAAAATCATGGATTTCAAAACCCCTTTAACAAATTCATGCTTGATGATCTTTAAATAAAAATTGAGTTTTTTGAACAAGCCCATGTAGTTTTAGGATAAACACCACATACCTTAATTTAGAAGCTTTTGAATGAACTCTCGCGTTAGGAATGCTATATGTACGATTGATGGGTGCTTCGTGTAGCCCTCGCAATGGGGATTCCGATTCTTGAAGAATTAAGAAAAAGCTACGGTTAAATCTTGAGATTCGTTGATTTTTGGGTTGAAACCCTAAGGAGTGTTCTTGGTGATTTTGAGTGAAAATAATGTTATTTGGGTGTTTGGGGGATTTAATCCCGTGTTATGGATGAATAGAGAGTGGAAAATATGACTTTTTCCCTCAAAAATACAAAAACAGAACGTAGAAATTGGGTGCTTGCGACAGAGCGTGCGTCGCACACTAATTGCGCAATGCTACTATCTTAGTCACAAAAATAGTCATAACTTTTAGCTCGGGTATCGGATTTTCACAAACTTGGTATCATTGGTAAGCTAATTCAAAAAGATTTCTTTTGATATATACTAGGTCCTCTATTTCGTTATATACAAAGAGTTATGGTCAATTTAATTTGACCCAAGTTTCGACGTTCACTGAAAGTGGAACGATAGGAAAGCTTTCAACTCGTCGTTGAGTTTGGGGACCTCTATGATCTCAATTCATGCTATAATAGGTTTACATCCTTCAAAATTGATCAACATACAAAATTTACATAGGATTTATGGCTTTTGGATTATCTATGCATAGAAATGATAGTTTTTGTTCTAGCCTGAAATGCAGGGTGGTACATTATCTCTCCCTTCGATTTATTTATCCCCAAATAATGGGTAGGAACATTGAATCTTAAAGGTATGGAATAACATGTACATGATATGTCTTCTAAGAAAGGATATAGCATACCAAGTTGTCATCACAGAACTCTATCATGAAACTAAATTCTGAGCTGACTTGACTTCACTTGCTTTAAGGAGCTGATTCATACTGAGAGTTTAGGATTCCCTTTGAAGTGTTTATGCTCAAATTACATACATTTGATTTGGAAGTGATACATTATGTATTTATGAATCATGAGGCAATAAGATTTAGATCGTACAAAGGTATTACACTGTCTGAGATAAAATACTTGGAAAAATCTGAGATTATGCGCTGAACTCTTATGAACTGAGTCATGACTACATAGCTGAGTCTGAAAGATAATGCCTGGACTGAACTAAATTCGTAATTTACATGGATGGAATAGATTATCTCTTAGGATAGTCATAAGTATGAGACTTCGGATAGTAGGAGTGGGTGAAAAGGTAGAAAAATCACAGTAACTTATTTGCCGGATTGTTAAGATGAATTACTGACTACACAGACTTAATTATACTGGACACTTATACTTAACTGGAGTATCTCTTCAACACGCTTTCTAAAGAAGTTCTGGTAGCATTAGGGAGCAAAGTATCTTAGGCATGATTTACACAAGATATCCAACTAAGGAATCACAACCTTGGCACTACTCTATTGCATGTAATATAGACATTTAACTCATAAGCTAGGATAGAATTTTTGGGCTTTAGGCAATGCAACTTCTTACTTTCAAGGTTAGCCACATTTTGTAAAATACTCTCTCAACTATATTTTCCCTTTAAACACCATGCTCATTGATTCCACTTATTTTTTTCACATGGTCGTTGATATTTCCATCTACTAATGTCTAAACTGAATTAAATCCCCGCACTATCTTCAAGCCTAACTCAAAATCATAAAACACACCGTATAATACTGTAGTACTAGTTTGAATCATGAATTTAGTACACCATGCATTTCATAATTGCTCATCTCATGCATAATTCTTATAGCCATTCCAGCAATCACCTTCAACTTTGCATTAGACATTCACAAACATTCAAAGCATCTATTCATATGTATACAAACATGACATTCAAGTCTATCTTCATACACACATATGTACTTCTAAACAAACACTCATAAAGTATATTTCTCATATTCTCTAATACTTCTATCCACAACAACTTCCCTATACTATTCAGATAATACACATAAAATACTCTCAAAAAACCAAGTGATACACAAAACTTCACCTCAAAATTCTTTCAACTTATGGACTTACATAAAACAAGCACACAATAATTTTTCCAAAATATAAAACATAAAATTTCATACCTTGACATATATCAAAGACCTGTCCTCAATCTTACTCCATAATTACTACCTTCACTCAAAGAAGAACACAACCATTTTTCATCAACAAGAAATGCTTACTCTTTCCCATCTAGACCATTATTCATCATCACTATCTTGACCTAAGAAAAAAAGTCACTACAAAATTGGAATACCAGAATCCGAAACATGAGGAGAGTACTAAGAATAACTTGATACCCTACTAAGGCATGAGGAATAGAGCACTCACAACATGGAATCATTAAAGAGATCTAATCTGAGGACGTATCTATTATAAATCTGAATTTTCACTGATCGTTAAGAGTATCATATATGCACAAGAGTCATGAAATGCATGACCTAAATTTTTGGAATTCATAACTTACGAAAGTGATTCTGACTGCTTAACAAACTGGGAACTCATCATACTAGGAACTAGGAGAGTACATGATTCCTTATCATATGCATGAACACGGACTATGATCATAAAGCTGAAACATAAAACATGAGTATATATCAGAATAACTGAAGTAAACTGCTTAAATAAGAATAGATTGAGCATTGTTCTTTCTCACGACCAGTTCCACCACTTACTATCACATCTATTAGCATCTGAAAACTTGACTTGGTTACTCATTCTATCATCTCCCCCTTAGATTTAAACCATTACTCTTAAGTCTGTAAACCACTATACACACTCTGGTATAAACTGAAATCACTTTAATCTAGAGTCAGGGATATAACAATACATATGAAACTAAAGTTACCCAGTAAGAAGGTATCTTCATGTATAGGAACCAATGCTAATACCTCCTTCTAAGATTTAACTCTTAGGTTTCTATAGCCTCAAAATTCATCATATAACAGGTTAAACATTTACAAACTTTGGTTTTCCTAACACTAAACATTGATATCTCTAAACCTTTGACGGACTATACCACTTCTGTCATAATTTACCAGCATCATGCCTGCAAACGTATATTTCTAAATCATGAGAATCAAGATTATACAAACAGGCTCAACATCATTAATCATAACTTCTTAACTTAGCTATCAAGAACATCACATATTATCTAACTAGTCTTTCTCCACCTAGCAACTCAATGGTACTACTATGTCTACTTCATACATACAACATCGTACTTCATTATGAATCAAATAAATTTAAGCGATTACATACACCGTTCAATCCTATTAGCTCACTTCCATATAACTAGTATCATTAACCAAGAATTCATCACATCTACCTTTATGGACATAAACTGTTCAAACTTAATGTCTAGTGCTTAACATAATTTGCAACCCAACCTTACACACAATTCTCACAAAACATACATCATTAATATTATGCCACGATTCTTACAAACACATTCTATATTTAAATTCAAGCCTATAGTCTAGCATCAATCATCTACCACCAATGGAGAATACAACATAATATACTAGTCCATTAAATTGGGACATTCTACCCAAATACCTCATTTTATCTAGATACTACCCATGACCAAAACACCTTTATGACATTACTACTAGTTTACAACTACCAATAAAAACAAGGTCAGGGGGGGTAAAGTCACATAATAGACATGGTCAACCTTAATATTATATTATAACCCCATACAATCTTATCTACTTATACGACTTTCTCATATCACACTTACTTACCCAAGCATACATTTAGACTACCTTCAAATTCCACAAACAACCATGAGTCTATATTTATAACTTGCTGGCTCATTTAGCCATTTTCATACTTCAAGCAGACAATGATTTTCCTTAACTAACAACTCCTTCTCTACCTTCTACTAAATTAACACACAAGGACGTATCAATTCATTACCAACTCAATATCATGCAGAAAGATTCGTATATACATATATTTAATAAATCTCCCTTACCACTTTTCTTGCCATTATGCCTCTAATCCCCCAGTTCTAACCAATACAAGAACAACAAGATGAACAATAAGTTGTTAGTAAATCAAAATAGGCCTTACATGACTTCACTAGACTTTGATTTTGTGTTTTGAACAAGAAAATTAGAGAAATGACAAGGAAACTATGCTAGTGAATCAAAAGAGCACCACATGGCTTCACTAGAATTTAAGTTTCAACAACACAATGATAACAAGATTACATGAGATAGAAAATTGATACACAATAATCAATGATATAAGAATACATATCTTACTTTTTATGAATAAATATTTGAGTCAGAAACTTCCCCCACAGACTACCATACAATCTCACATGCTACTAGCTACCAAATTAGTGTATCACTATAAAGGGGTAAATCATCCTCAAACATCGGTTATTCAGCTAAAATATTTATTTACATAAAAGTCACCCTCACTCTAACTTCTAACCTTGTGACTTTAAATCACCAGCTTTTTGGTCTAATCTAACTACCAATATGTCATAATAATAACACTTTAACTAATACTACTATTCAGGTGGAAATAGTTCCAACATTCTACTACATATTATTCCCTTTTTTAGGTATGACACCTGCAACATAAATTTTGAAAAAGAACTGAATACACTTAATACTGTAGGTTGAAAAACACTATCTCATCAGAATCAAAGTTCACACTAGAATCAATACACTCTGAAGCACTAACAGACTCTTCTCAAGCCCTTGCACAATTTTAAAATCTTATATGGCTCAATCAGAAATGACTATACCATTTAAATTCTAAACTTCTGTACTTGATTCACCTCAACAATGAGACATATCTGAGCATATCAAAATGAAAAAGGAATTGGTATAACTTTACTTTCACATGGGCAATATCATAGCATGAATTAGAGTATAAAAGAGGATCATTCTGACTCCATAGCATAAACTAGAACATAAAGAAAGAAAAACATTCCTGAACGTCTAGTAGCCTCCTTCTTATAAGTGTGGCATGCTATACACCCATAAGTAAGACTCTACCTGACATAATTTTATAGACACCCTGGGACCAGGAACCGTGCTCTGATACCAAGTTTGTCATGACCTGAACTAGGGCCTGTCCGTGATGGACATCCCAAACTATAAAGGCCCGGGTGTCTTACTCTATTTGGTAATCATGCACACCATTCATATAATAAAAGATGTAGAAATAAAATCTAATACGAAAACATGATCATACTCTGGATTTAGTTTAACAATAAGGAATGAAATCCAAAATCAACTAAATAATATCTGGAACAGTATGCGAAATCTCTACTACATAATGAAATAACAACTGTCTAAAATAGGGACAAGGCCCTAGTAGACCTAAACTAAAATAAATAACATAATTTGAAAAACACAGGCCTTCTGGAATAAAGAAGGCTCACCAAATTCACACTTTACTATTGTTCAAAAACTCTACGGTTTAGCAAGACCTCTGAACTAAACTTTATACCCTGGGAGGTAGAGGGTCAATACAAATTTATTGGTATGTAGAGAAAATCCAAAATAATAATCTATATTCAATATATATGAGAGCAGTTTAAAATAGTTCATAAAGATATCATATGGTAAGAAATCACATGGGAATTTTCAAAAGACTCTGAAAAATCATCTTAACTCTATGATACTCTTTGTTTTACTTCTACGCTAGGTGGTATACCCTACAAATCTAAAATTCTGTGGGCTATATGGAATCCATCATTGACTTGGCGGGGAAGCCTCCAACCCAAGTGTGCTGTAAGGGTTGGATTCTCTGACTCTGCTACGCCACACGACCGTCGCTAGCATAAAAGTAATATACCAGGATCGGCAAATCAAAAGTTTTGACTAAGAGTTACTTGAACTCAAGCCTTCTTCAGGTAACCACCTAACCCTCTTTAAGCCTATTTTTAAATCTTTAAAACATGCATTCTCTGAAAATATATTCTGAAAACATACTTTATTATGGCATAGATACTTATGGTATCATCATACCATTGACTTGTAAGTCACATCTCTGAGCTATTATTAACATATTACAATCTCTATTTTCAAAATATAAATTTGGGACAACCATATCAATAAATCATTTCAAAGAACTCCTTCTCTAAAACTCATGTAAACACATGTATGTAACTCTCTTTGTCAAACTTTCAACGATGCAAGGTGGCAATGTCAAACTCTTCATCTCATACAATTCTTTTTCTTATTACAAAATATATTTACATCAAGAAACTCCCTCTCTTAAATCTCTAAAACATGCACAAAGTACTATGGTATTTGAGTAAACTATTTTCAAGCCATAAATCATGCATTTTAATTAATCACCATATGATCATAAACATAAGGTTATCACATGAGAGGGATTTTTATTACTTGAGCTCACACACAAATCTTCAATTTCAAGTTTCATACATATACTTATATGTGTAAATCAATTTAAGAGGATAAGGTCTAAAGGCCAAAACAACAATATCATTAAACATGCAATAAGCATAATAAAATCATAGATTTCAAAACTCCTTTAACATATTCATTCTTGATGATCTTTAAATCAAAATAGAGTTTTTTCAACAAGCCGATGTAGTTTTAGGATAAACCCCACGTACCTTAATTTAGAAGCTTTTGAAAGAACTCTCGCGTTAGGGATGCTATACATATGATTGATAGGTGCCTCTTGTAGCCCTCGCAATGGGGATTCCGATTCTTGAAAAATTAAGAAAAAGATAAGATTAATCTTGAGATATTTTTATTTTTGGGTTGAAACTCTACGGAGCGTTCTTGGTGATTTTGAGAGAAAATAATGTTATTTTGGTGTTTGGGGGATTTAATCCCATGTTATGACTGAATAGGGGGTAGAAAATACCACTTTTTCCTTTAAAAATGGGAAAATAGAACTTGGAAATTGGGTGCATGTGACAGAGCATGCGTCACACGCTAATCGCGTGAAGTTACTATCTCAGTCATGAAAATGGCCATAACTTTTTGCCCAGGTATCGAATTTTGGCAAAATTGTTATAGTTGGAAAGATAATTCGAAGAGATTTTATTTGATATATAGTAGGCCCTCTAATTTGTTATATACAAAGAGTTATAGTAAATTGAAATTGACTTAAGTTTCAACGCTCACTCAAACTCGAACAATAGGAAAGATTTCAACTCGTCCTTGAGTTTGGGGACCTCTATGATCTCAATTCATGCTCAAATAGTTCTCATGCTACAAAATTGATTAACATGCCAAATTTTCATAGGATTTATGTCTTTTAGATTATCTATGCATAGAAATGACGGTTTTTATTCTATCCTAAAATGTGGGGTGTTACACTTCAGAGTGTATAAAACACTTAATACACACTCACACTACAAAGATTTATACATGATCATAAATATAGAAGTGGTTGAGTATGGTTTGGATGATAGAAAACCTCTAATTACCTCTTCAGGCTCTATCATGGAGTTGTCTAAGTCAACGATTAAGCTTGAATTTATGAACCTTAAAGGGGATCCTAAAAAAGTAAGTGTAGAATGAGTTGTAGACCTCAAGAGTAAGAACAGAAAAGGTAATTAAATAATAAAATAATGGGATTTGATTAGGAACAAAACAACAAGAGACTGTGGTTGAGAGTTATGAGTTTGGTCGTATCGTGATAATAAACCAGGTGTTGTTTTGGAGGCAACCCAAGTTAAGGTAGTTTTTCAAATTTATTTTTTTTAGTCTTTAGTATCACCTTTTGATTTATTTTAGTTTTATGTTAACCGCTTGAATAAAATTCTAAGTATTGTAGTTCATAGCTAAGAAGCATGACAAAAACTTAGAGTGGGGTCCTTTGGACCTCTTTGATAATCACAACGCGACTAGCTAGGCCTAGAGGCCATAGGGAGTATATCTATCCTTACTTTTGACTTATACTTTATGGACAAAGTATTATTTTAAGAGCAGTGTGGGGAATCTTTTGATTGGTTAGGGTGAAGTACTGCTGTAGGATTTTTATTTTGATTTAATTTCTAGCTTTAGACAATTTTAAAAAATTACAAAAAATTTTATCTTTCTTTATTTTCAGTTTCAGTTTTTGTTGTGTTTTTTGTCTAATATAAGTATGCTTCATCCAACTTATTGTTTTTCTTTTTGATTCTTTTCTGAATGGGAGCATTTTGAACCAAATATCTCATTTTAATTTTTAGGATTACTTTTTAAAAAAAATTCATTAGTAATAAATGTAGATTTTATTGATTAGTGCTATACATGATTACATGATGCAAGTTAGTGTTTTACGTGGATGCATATTCAATGGGTTGAATGACTATTTTTCAGACACCTAGGCTTATTTGTATGACTTTTGTGCATTGTTGGCATAATTTTGAATTCTCATTATTGCTTGGTTGAGAGTCTATAGGGATCCATATTAATTTGAGAATGTACCATGTAGTCATTGTAGTTCTAGTTTGAGTGTATTATTACAATTTGTAATACTGAAGTCTTCATTGATTGTGCGTAGTGTAAAGAGTTGTTCAACGATGAGCAAGGATTTAAGTGTGGGATGGTGATCTTAGGCATATTTATACGTCCAAGTTCTAGTTATTACCCATACTCTTGTCTACTTCTGAGCTACATTGCATAAACATATATATACATACACACACACATATATACATATGTATTTATATATATATGTGTATTTATTTGATTGAGCTTAATCTATATTTGTGAACTAATGGAGATGATTAGTATTTTAGGCCTCAATTTTTGCAAGGAATGAGCTTGATTTGGTGTCCATACCATTCTTGTGGTTGATTGAACGCATTTGGAGCAATATAATGAAGGAAATGAGCTTAAAGAGAGTTGGAAAGGCATCTACAATGTATGAGACATGAAGCAAAGCAAATAAACTACACCATAGTGGAAAATTAGCATTACTGATATTGCTGGTAAAAAAGTTAAATGGCACAAAATAGTATGTACGCATGATAAGAGAGTGCTACTCCCACTAAGCTATGCAATAAGGGCATGTCATGGAGGGGAGTTTTCATTTGAATTTTCCCTTCTACTAGAAATAAGACACTTTTTTGAATTTTATGGAGAAATTTTGAATGACTTGGGAGAGATAAACACAATAGGAAGGCTCCAAATAGGATATTTCTTCTTACCTTAATTCTCTTGAAGTTTACTTGTGAATGCGGTTATTGTGATTCTTTCTATGACTATGAGTGGGTAAACACCCCTTTTCTAGGGTTGAAGATATGAACATGAGTACTTAGCATTAAAGTAAGTTGGTTTCATGTTGATTACCATGTTTGGTTGTTCATATGTTCTTTCTATTACTATTCTATTGATTCACGACCTTTAGAATACACCTATATTTTTATTTTGATCCTAGAAAGAGGAAATTCATATTAGAACATGAAACATATGGAGTGGGTTCTTATCTTTTAGATGAATTAAAGTAGGATTCCTGATAAGGATAGGAATATACCTAATTCTCCCTATTTGGTTCTAATACAAGATGAAATATAAAGGTGTTTAAATTAGTTCTCACATACCCTCTTAATAAAGTAGTTGTGGGGATAATTTAGATAGACGGTTAGAGGCTCGAATAGTCGTAATCATTTTGTTAACCCCGTCAATCAACAACCAAGATAGTTAACTTAATTGACCAGATTGTATAGCTTTGTAAGATTGTTCAAATTACCTTAATTCTGGATTCCTACATAATATTTTTCAAACACCCTGTATTCTCATTATTTTTTATTATTGCTACCAAATTTCCAAAACTCAAACTCTCTTTTGGGTATAAATCACACTTAATCTCATTGGTAATGTTAATGTTCTATTGCTTGCTAAATACTAAGTCCCTATGGGATCAATATTTGACTAGAAAGGGACACCTTATTACTTGCCTGACCACATACACTTGCATGTGTGGTTGGACGCAACAAAAACCCCCCATAAGACTAATAAAATAGGCACCAATCAATTATACTATTGATAGGCAATGCATAATAATGGATGAATGTAAGGAAAATCTAATATCATCAGCCAATCTAGTTCCTTAATATACTAAGTGTATACAACTCCTCCAGCTCAGTGTCTCTCAAAGGTAGGATCTATAGTGACCATCTTTATCTAGTATAATTACTTATTAGATGAAAGGGCTCATAAGGCATTTAAGATGTCTACTTACATATCCTGGTCCAAAAGTAGGAAATTGAATATCCATCATCAAAGATCTACTCCATCTAGTACTATATATATATATGTACATATATATATGTATATGACAACCTAAAATCAAGGGTTATGATGAACTCATCATGACGAACCTTGAGGAGTAAGCCTATCACCCAAACTAATACACAAAGGGGAAAAGACAGAAATCACCCCAATATAAGGCTTCTAGAACTAAGTTGAACCATATAAGTTTAATAAATGTGGAAAGAAGCACAAACCGTAATGCAGCCGTAACTCTCAAAACCTGATGTCAACAGTATGAGAATGTATCCAGTACAACTCAAATTCAAATAAAATACATAAGAAATCTAATAGATACAACTCTATCTCTGAATATTAGTAAAAACATAGTCTAATGATAGGGGATGATAGTAGAAGACATCCAAATACCTGAAAGTCATCCACTATCATGAAGGCTCCAACAATTGCCCGAATCAAGAAATGTCGGGCAAACCAGAACCTAAATCTGCACTAAAAGGGTACTATAGGAGTTAGTACGGTCCACTTACAATTATAAGGTATCATAGGTCGATTGAGCAAATAAAGTATATAAAATACACACTAAGGGCACGTCATCTGCAATCAGAAAATGTCCCATAAAAGTAGACCACACTACTTCCACTAACAATTTTAACATATATACATCACATACATTGCAATAGCATAACCTGGTGGAACACAAGTATACATTATATTGCACACACATAAACATAAGAAAAAACATGTATACATAAGATGGTCAAGTATAATTCCTAGAATATAGAGAAAATAAAGGCATGAAAAGTCAATATGGTAATTCAGCCACAACATAAACACAATAAAGTAAGTAAAATCCATAAGAAGAAGAAAAAGATGATGATGATACACGAGGTCATCGTACAATATCCGTATACACCCAAGGAGGAAAGCCTTCCCATGTGGGAGCCATAGGGTACTTTTCAAGCCATATACAATACATATATCCATATCTCCTTACCAACAAATCCTTTTTGGAGGGTTTTATAAGGTGGCTCAATATCTTCTTCCCTGTACATCCCTAGTGAAGGGTTTTTAAAAAGTGTTGCCAATGTTTCTCAAATATTGCCATGGTGGTACTAGTATTTCATGAGTGAGTATGATATAAGGATGTAATGGTCATAGCCCATCAAAATTAGTGTTTATACAAACAACTACAATGATATGTTTCCACAAACATCCACAATGATATATTTCACAACCATGTAAGCCAACATTCACTCATTATTTCTACCATCCATGGCATTACACATGAATTATATGCCAATAAAGTAAAAATATTGAACAATACACCAATGGTACCATACTTGACATTCAATAATACAATATAATTATTCACATGAATTTCAGGCTATCCACATCACATAGGACCCCACATGGGCACGACACATTAACATAGCTAAATTCATGATTAGTTCCCATCCCCTTAATATGCATTCTGTACTAATATTTACTACCCAACCCAGTCAGAAAGAGTTAATCTATAACCTAACTCAAGGCAAAAAACAGATCCACAATTCCACCGCCATAACCTTAATTCTCATGAAGGATCCCACAATCAACTAAAACAAATAAAAATAGAATCTATGCATCAAAACAAAAAAACAATACCCATATTTCCTACTTTTAGTTTTGGGTCAAAACGGACTCTCAAAATAGGTTTTCAAAAAGGAAGCGTAAAATCATAAATTTATTAGAAAAATGTGTCCCCCGTACTTTAAGGAATCTACAACTAAAATCCCAAGTCAAATCAATTTAAAAATAAGGTCCAAATCAAAGGGAAACCATTTTTAAACTTTATCGGGTGAAACCTTTGAAATCCATTTTAAAATAAAGAATCAAAGATGTTTTGAAGATGAAATCAACAAAAAATAAGTAATTATAGGGTTAAGGACATAATTCAAGTGAAAAGGAGTGAAATTGAGATGTAAAATAAAGCCCTAAGGTTTTGGGGTTTTTAAAAATTAATCAAGAAATTTAAACAAAGAAAAGAATAAATTCTTACCTTAAAGCTGTAAGAGAACAGAGAAATAGATGTTAATCCAGCTTCCCAAGCACCCACAAGCTCTACTTTTAACCTCTCACACTATTTTAAAGTTTAACTCTCAAGAGGCAATATGGAAAATGGCCTAATTTGCGACCTAGGGGTGTTTTTAAACCCCTTCTTAGTCCTCATGTATGGCAATCACACACCTAGTGTGGCATCGCACACTCTAACCTTATAAGAGGATATGTCGATTGCCACACCCTTAGTGAGATTGCACTACTTTTTCTGCACAAGGTGTGATCTCCATCTAAGGAGGTGCAATTGCATAGGCACCATATGACAACTGAAACTTTGGAAAATTTCCAAGTTTTTGCCAAGTACTTTAGATTCATTCAGAATTTGATCTATGCAAATGAACTATGTAACCACACTATATTGATGCTCCGGACTCAATGAAAATATATATATATAGTATTACAAGGAATTCCATACTTGAATTAGAACAGAATGAGTGAATATTTGAAAATCCATTGCCTTAGATCGAATTTAAGACTAAAATAGTATAGTAATATAGAAAGGGTCAAAATCTCCTCAATTAAAGTGAGTAAGTAATGGTAAAAGAGAAGATATAAAAAATGGACTGGAAACTATCTCGATCCAAGTTTCCAAAGTAATATGTTTAGTTTAAAACCTCATATATCATTAATAAAGATGGAACGACTTTCGTTTAAAGAATTAGTTTTAAAGTTGAAAAGTGGCAATAAATACCTATTTTAAAAAATAGTAGTAATACAAAGATTTTGGTTAAAATTGTGCCACTAATCAAGGTAAATAAGCAAAAATGGATGCATGACATCAATAGTATCCAAAAATACCACCGTGAGCATCTAAGCATCTATAAGCTAAGTCACAACTCAATCAAAATGTAGAGTACTAACGTGGCGTCCAATTTGTATAGTAACAACGGCCTTAGGCCCTATAATAATGCTATTTAGTCATGTTGCCCACTCCATTCTAGTGCCTCCATTCCTTATAAAATATTCTAGGCAACAACACTAATGATTGCCCATGATTTTCCCACGACGCGGGTTCTATTCCGGTGTAATGGAGCCTGCGGCATCCCTACGTGGTTGTGATTATGATTATGACTACATGGCTAGAAGCTTTCTTTCCGGGGTTGAATCCAAGAACATGAGTACTATTGTTTTGAATTAAGTTTTTTTGATTTTCTTATCATTGTTGTTTGTTTGTTTATTATTGAGTTAAGTATTTCAAGGATTAGCTACTCTTAGAATACATCAATTGTCAACCTTGTGAACCTAGGAGAGGTAATAAGTATATAGAACATGGGAATAAAGAAAGTACAATTTGTATTCTTTTATGAAATAAGGAATTCAAATTAGTGTTTAGGAGAAGGATGTACTTAGATACCTTACTTGATTCACATGTAGGATGATAGCTTAAAGAACTTAATTGGATTATTACATCCCCGCTCAACGATGTAGTTGTAATATACAACTTAGGTAAAGGATTAGAGGTCGATAGACCATGATCATACAATTAAACCTATGAATGAACAACCAAGATAAGCAAGTTAACTAATGAAGTTTAATAACATAGCACGATTGTTCAAAGTGCGTTAACCATAGGTTTTCTCCTATTGATTGTTTCAAGATCTTTACTTTACGTATTGTTTACTTTACTTGCAATTATAATTTCCAAACTCTTTTTTTTGTTACTCTTGCACAAAGTTAATCTAAATTGTGAACTAAAATAGAATCGTTGTTGAATTAAGTCCCTGTAGAATCGATACTTGGCTTCTTGAAGGCAACTTTACTACTTGATAAGACCACCTACACTTGCGTGCCCGTTTGGGCACTGCACATGACACGATCCAAACCAGATCCTCTTCTCGTTAGGGATCACAAGTCCAACAAGGACTAGAGACAACCCCCAATTCCCAAACATAACCGCCCTGTACCTTATGTATGATGAATTTTGAACATATAACAACATAAAACAATAATAGTTTAAAGACATTAAATAAAGTCTATAATAAAAGTCCAATAACCTCAACCAATTATACAACTAGTGTCAACCCCAATGACAATACCAATACTAAGGCTGGCACTAATATTGACACCACCCATGCCCATAGTAGTTTGACAAAGCCTTTAAACAAAATCTAATAACATCCTATCGAGAAAAGCCCTCGACCTTAGCCAAAACAAAAATCTAAGAAACAAAAATAATTAAAAGAAGTCCATAGCATGAAATGGAGTCTTCCAGGGTATGAATGGTCAAGTTTTTCATTGCATCGGGATACAACGCCTGAAGACAGTTAGCAGAGCAAATTCTAGCATATACTCAGGGATAAAGATAAAATAATGCCATCATTCAAAGACAAGTCAAATAAATATATACAATAACATATATACATATATATTGTTCTTGGAAAGGGAACCAAGTTTAGCGTGCGTTTAAAACATTTACCTAGACTGTGTAGCTTTGCATCCTAAAACCACCCATGGGCTATATGGGTTCATCTCCCCCTACTGAAAGTTCCCCAGTGTGTGTTAGCTTCATGATAGGGGAAAAGAACCTGAGATGACTGGTACATCTCCTAAAATATAAGTGCTACATTATGCACATGGTCACCATGACAAAACCTAACATCGGCAAACATGAGTTTTCAGTATTCGTCCCCCTAAGACCTCCACCTTTCATGGCTTTGCTACACCTCCACTTTAATCCCATAGTAAAACCATTTACACATTCCACCTATTTACAAATGAGTTTTTAAATTAGGCATTAACCATTGGTATCGTCATACCAAAATTAGAGCTTGCAAGTCTATCCAGTTATGCCATACAAAAGCCATTAAACCAAGTTTACTTGAAAGTTTCCAATTAAACTAACACCATGGACATAATTCCTTTTCAAAACAATTAAAACCAACCAAACAAATTTAAGTTCCATTACCTTTTATGCAATGCAAGGATTTCAAGAATAGTCAGACTATGTGACAAAATTATTCTCATTCGCATTTTAACAAATAGGTTGAGGAAATATAAGTTTGAAAACCATAACCATGTGTTTAGTGGAATCTATAATACTACAAATTCTATTTACCATTAATATAAATCCGATAAAGTGTAAATCTTACTAAAAGCATCAATGAAAAACTAATTAAACTACGAGAAACACTATTCAACCATGAACATCCAAAAACCCCAACCTTTAATATAAACCAAAACAATATCATGAATTCATACATTAAAACACATAATTCTTTGTAAAATAACAATAAGGGAGGAGTAACATGCCTTAGACACTCAGGAACACAGAGAGAATCATTCTTAAAATGCCTTAATTGATTGTCTCAAAGAAACTTTAGCCTTTTGCTTGAGAGAGATTTTAAGAGTGTTTGACTGAGAATAATTGGTTTATGAAGTTCCGAAAGGTTTTTTATGCCGTGGTGTCCAAAGGAGTTAAAAGGGGAAATGTCTAGATATCCCTAACTTAAAACATTAAAAATACCGCAGGTGGTTACGAGTCAACCCCTTGACTCAGGACCATAACATACGACTTGTACCTTGTAGTAATGACCAAGATAGTGAGTTGGAAACCCATAAATTGTCAACCATATAAATCTATTTCCCCCACTCGTGACAAGACTATATGACTCATATGGTCTAGTCGTACCCAAGACAAAATCTAGAGGTATTGACACTTGAAAACATATGAATTCCCACAATGACTCGTGACCTATATTCATAGATCTTAGTGATCCACTCATACTCAGAGCCAAGTCAAGTTACTAAGTTTATGATTAAGAGAAGGATCAACCTTTCACTCTGCACCACACGTAACCAAACCACCATTACTGGACACCTTATGAGTTGGTCACCTGATCCGAACACACATCATATGACTCGTATGATAAGCCATTATGAAAATAGTGTACTCAAAGTCTAGGAAATTTCCAAGGGCTAAAACCTAGGATGTTTCAAATATCCCTCACTTAGATCATTCATACCCGAATGATAGGAAAAGAAAGTGGAAGCCTGATTAGGACACCACACGTATCTACTCTTCCTTTTAACTAAGTTAGAAAACATAGATACAAAGAAAATAAATATTTTCTTTAACTAAGTTAGAAAACAAAGATGTTAAGAACAACATATATTTAACACAAAAATTTCTAGAGCGAAAAACAGGAATGGACACTTGGACTTTATGTCCTCTTCAGCTTTCTATGTAGCCTCTTCCACTTTGTGGTTTCTTCATAGAACCTTTACCAAGGATAGGTCATTGGTCAAAAACCAAAGAACCTACCAATATAAGATATTAACTGGGATCTCCTCATAAGATATGGAATTCAAAATAGCAATATCCTTGATAGACACAACTTAAAACAGAACATCCATACACTTTCTTATCATAGAAACATGGAATACTGGGTGAATGGAGCTCAAACTCAAAGGAAATTCCAACTCATATGCAAAATCATTACCAACCTTTCTCAAAACAAAGTACAGACCAACTTACCGGGGACTAAGCTTCTTCTTCTTCCTAAATCACATCACTCCCTTTATGGGATACACCTTCAAGTACACCCTATCACCAAACTTAAATTCCAACTTTCTTTGCCTCATATTTGCATAGGACTTTTTATGATGTTGGGCAGCCTTAATTTTATCCTGAATCACCTTCACCTTCTCCATGGCTTGGTGAACCAAATTTGGTCCAAATTTCTTTGCCAAACAACCCTCGAATCACCTAATAGAAGATCTACATGTCTTATCATACAATGCCTTAAATGGAGCTATTCCAATGCTAGAGTAGTAGCTATTATTATAGGAAAAATCTATAAAAAGAAAATACTCAGCCCAACTACAATCATAGTCAATCACATAAACTCTAAGCATATCTTTCGGTGTTTAAATAGTACTTTTTGCTTGCCTATCTGACTGTTACTGAAAAGTTATACTAAGACTCAACTTGATCCTCGAACTTTTATTAAATCGCTTCCAAAAGGGAGATTAAAACTGCGTACCACGATCCAATATCATAGAAATAGGCATCCCATGAAACTTCACAATCTCTTAGAGGTACAACCTTGCATGTTCCTCTTCCGGAAAATTGGCATTCATAGGCAAGAAATGAGCATAATTTGTCATCCCATCTACAATGACCCAAACCAAATCAGACTAGTTTTGAGACCTAGAAGTACAATTAATGAAATCCATGTTGATTACTTTCTAAGCCTTATATGCTCAATTTTCACTTATTGGCACACCATACACTTAGCCACATCCTGCTTTATATTGTTCCACCAATACATCTTCTTAAGGTCATGATATATTTTCGTAGAACTAGGATGAATAACATAACATGACTTTTGAATCTCATCAAGATCCTCTCTTGCAAACCATCAATGTCTGGAACATATAATCTCTTTTAGTACCGTAAGGTACCATCACTACTAATCTCGAAAGACATCACCTTTTCTCACCTATATCATCCTTAATCCTCATCAATACAAGATCTAACACTTATTTCTCCTTGATATCCGAAACAAGAAATGACCATGCCACCTCCTGTACAAACACACCGTCATTCACTAAGTCTAAGAAATAAACTCCAAGGTTAGTCAAATGGTGAATATCCTTCACCAACTCCCGTGTCTACTTTTCCACATGATCAAGGCTCCCATGGATAACTTTCTAAGAGCATCAACAACCACATTAGCTTTACTTAGATGGTGGTGAAAATATATGTCATAATCCTTGAGTAGCTCAAGTCATTTTCTTTGCCTAAGGTTAAGCTCTTTCTGAGTAAACATTGATTGCAGACAATTATGATCCAAAAATATATCCTGCACTCCATGTAAATACTGATTCCATATTTTCAACATGAAAACCATAACCAAAATCTCCAAGTCATGACTCAGATAACTTTTCTCATGCACCTTCAACTATCTAGAGGCATAACCTATAACCTTGGTATGCTGCATCAAGATGAAACCAAACCCCACACAAAATGTATCATAATATACCAAAAATACATCCGCCCCTTTTGGTAATGTCAAGAATAGAGCTGAAGTTAGCTTATCCTCGGGCTTTTCAAAATTACCCTCACAAGTATTTGACCATAAAAATTTTACCTTCTTTTGAGTTAGTTTAGTCAATGGGGCAACTATAGAAGACAAACTTTCCACAAACCTTTTGTATAAAAAATCAAAATTTAAGAAGCTTTGAATATCGATTAGAGTCGTGGATCTAGGCTACTTCTTATCCACTGCAACTTTCTACGGATCCACCATGATCTCTTTACTAGAAATGACATGACCTATAAAAGTTGGAACGTTCAACAAAAATTCATATTTTGAAATTTTTTCATACCACTACTGCTTTTGTAGGGTCTACAACATAGTGCGAAGGTGATTAAAATAATCCACCACTAAAACACCTTAGTTTCTTGACCTTAGAAAATATTTTGGGATTTTGGTACCAATACAACTCATGGGTAAGAGCCTTATGTTGGGGTACGGAGGATATGGTCTAGTCATTTGTTGACCAATTTTCATTGGTAAGATGGATTTTGGTCACTAGAATGGGTATAAATTAGTGGTATGAGTTGTATTGTTGGCTACAGATTTTTTGGTTTCATTACTTAACCTTAGAATTGGTAACATAAGTTGGATCTAAGTACGAGTGGCTCACTAGGAACTATAATCTAGGGTACAAATCATACCCAGGACTCTTATAGTGTATAGTGTTCAAACCTTATGTGATTCTATCTTGGCAGGGATATAGGTAAAGGGTATAGATCATATGTTATCAATACGACTTGGGTTGGATGAGTCATACACTAGAAAGTATTTTGTCTAAGGGTTGAGACTTAGGATACGAGTGGTGGGTACCACTCATATCAAAAGGTACAACTCGTGAGTGTCAGTCATACCCCTATGATGGGTTTTATTTCCAACTTAAGTGAGGGTATTTTGGATATTTCTCCACTTATCCTAATAAGGTCCCATGACTTATAACTCTCTTGGGAGGCTATTTACCCAATTATTTTATTTATTAACGCTTAGAAACACCTTCTAAACACTCTATAATTCTCTAAAAAACTATTGGGCAAGAAAACTAAGGTTTCAACTAGAAGACTAAGTTGGAGATCTTTTTAGTGGTTTCTCTCAATCTACTTCGTCAATCAAGGCATGTTCGCTTCATTCATTATTAGTTCCAACTAAAGGCATGGTTTTATACAATGTTTCTATGATTTGAATGTTATATGATTTTGGATTTTTAAATATGATTGGGGAGGTAGGGTTAGTTATAAATGATCTTTTATGGTTTTCCCCCTTTTTAATTATTCTTTTGAATGCATTAATGGTGGTTTTGGATAATTGGTTGCATGAGAATGGTTCTTTGGTAATGGACTTTAGTTTTGGAAATATTATGCCCCCAATGTATTTGATAAAATGTTTTTAACAATGGTTTCACTATTATATTAGTTTTTCAATGGAACTTATGTATGGTTTAAACCTAGCATTAGAACTCTAAATGATCTGAATGGCTTAAATGGTTTTGAATAGATAGGAAAGGCCTTAGTGGCCATGGTTTTGACAAAACATGCAAGTATTATTGGTATGATGATACCACTATTAATAGCCTTGGTTAGTAAATGATTAATGAATTAATTGGTTGCTTGGTAATGGTTTTAATTTGGAAATAATTTCACGGTGTGTAGCAAAGATGTGGAAGGTGGAGGTTTCAGGGGGACCAAAATTTGAAACTTATATTTGCTGATGTGAGGTTTTCTCTTGGTGACCGTGTGCATGATATCATACTTTATATTTGGGGGATGTACTATTCATCCCAGGTTTTTATTCCCTAGTCATGTGGCTTCATTTAATGGGACCTTTTGAGTAGGGGGAGCTTAACCCATATAGCTCGTGGATAGTTTAGGACGGCAAAGCTTCACAACCCAAGTAAAGGTTTTAATGGTATACTAAACCCGATTCCTTTTCCCGACATAGTTATATATATATATGTTTATCTGTGTGCATATGGATGGTTTTACTTAGTTTTATAAATGACATTATTCTATCTTTATCCTCAGTTCATGTTAGAGATTACTCGCTAACCCATTTTTGGGTAGTTGTATACCTACACTATGCTGGAACCGACCATTCTACTCCTTCTATATAGTGATTGACTTAGAGATAGCTATTATATTGAAGTGGTAAGCTTCCATATTTCTAGAAAGCTCTATTTCATGTTATGGATATTTTTAGACATTTTAATTTAATTCTGTATGTTAGTTTTGGCTATGGTTAGGTTCATGACCCAATCAGATATTCTTACTCTTTTGGTTAGAGGCTTTATGGTACTGCTATTGGTTGGAATGGGCGAGATCGATTTTGGTGTCAGCCTTAGCATTAGTATTGGTATTGAGGATGATACTGGTTGGCGATATTATTGGTTGTTCCATCATATTTCATTTTGAGATTAATCATACTATGTTTTTGAACATATTTGGTTTTGGCCTGGTTTGTGGCGCTTTTTTCAGTATTGGTGTAGCTTAGTGGTTTTGTTAGTACGGATTGGTATGATGGGATGAATTGGTAGGGATGGTATAGTAATTGACCTATCTAAAGTCATTCCTTTTCTAGTTATGCTATCTTGCTATTTGTTCAGTACTCAGCTAATACAAGGTATGTTAATATTAGTTGGGTTGGGTAATAAGGGGTGGTCCTCGATCCTGGTTGGACTTGGGATGCCCATTATATCAAGGATCTTGGTCAGGTCATGTCAAGTTGGTATAAGAGATTTAGCTTCATAATCAATTAAGATACCACAAACTCGTGTTTAGTAGAGTCTCTTTTTGGGGTGTGTAGTGCACCACACTCATAAAAGAGAGGATATAAGGCATCTTGGAATTTTTCACTTTCTTGGTATTTTATTTTCAAGCTTGGAGTCTACGTCCTTGAATTATTCTCTAATCCTTGGTTGTTTACTTTTTAGATTATGCCTCGGTGATTTGGAACACAAGAAAACTCTTCGGTCCCATCTAGGGACAATGTTGATGGGGTACGCCCTATGTTTGGAGTTCACCTTCGATCTTAGGGTCCTATCCTTGATAGTTTTGGAGTTCCTCTGGTGGCTGCTAGTCCTTCTCAAGATGAGGTAACTAATGAGGAATTTTGTTAGTCTATTCATACTATTGCTCGATTAGTTGCTGCTTAGGCTGAGCGGGATATGTCTGGTGGGTTATCTATTGAGGCCACAAGGGTTGGTTAGTTTATGGAACTAAATCCTCCTACTTTTATTAGTGTGTAGGTAAAGGAGGATCCTCAGTTTTTTTGAATAAAATAGAGAAGATATTTAGGGTGATGTAGGCCACTAATGTAGAAGGTGTAAACTTTATAGCTTATCAACTGACAAGGTATGCTACTGATTTGGTGGTGGATACAAGAGCAAGGATGAGAAAGTTTTCTTTTAGGTTGACTTGGGATTTGATATCGGAAAGCAAGGCTGGCTTGCTGATTAAAAAAATAAATATTTCTAGGTTAACTATTCATAAGTAGTAGGTAGAGGATAAGAAGAGGAAATAGGTGGGGTTCAAAGATCGACATGGTAAGAGAAATAGGTTTTTTGATCATGGAGGTTCTTAGTCTCATGGTGGTCAAGATGGAAGAAAATGGTGGAAAATAAAGTGGGGGAGTTTTAGTTCCTTGTCTACTGCTAGTGCTCCTAACCCAAAGCAATTGGGTGAATGACATCACTGATGTAGTGAAAATTTCCAGGCACAGGGTTCCCAATCTCAGGCGAGAGGCATTTAGTCAATTTCTTAATGCCCTCCTTATTAATTTTATGGTTGTCCTCATCGGAGTTATTTTGATAAAGGGAGGGATAAATGTTTCAAGTGTCTCCAGGAAGGCTATCAACTTAGGGATTATCCGATAAATTAGGTTACTACAGGAGCAAATAAGGTACTAGTGGCTTTATTTTCTTGTCTTGCACCCAGTCGTGTCGTGTCTACTTATGTTAATACTTCTGGACCTAGTGTAGGACAGAATAGGTTGTATGCTTTGGCATCCCCATAGGAATCTGAGGCATTGTCTTATGTCATTATTAGTATGTTATGACTCTTTTGTCGTGACGTGTATTTCCAGCTTGATTTGGGGTCCACTTTTTCTTATATGACACCATTTATGGCTATATGTATTGGTTTTGATCCTGAGGTTATTTCAGATCTTTTTTTATTTCTTCCCCGATAGGTGACTCAATTGTTGCTAAGAGAGTCTATATGGGGTATTTGGTATGTATTAGTGGTACTGTCACTTTGGTGGATTTCTTTAAACTTGATATGGAGGATTTTGATATTCTTCTGGGGATGCATTTGTTACACTCTTGTTACACGTCGTTGGATTGTCGAACCCATAAGATTATCTTTGGGTTACTTGGTGAACCGGTTATAAAATGGGAGGGTAGTTCCCTAGCTCCTAGACGGAGGTTTATTTCTTATCTTAGAGATCGGAGGATAATATCTAAAGGTTTTCTTTATCACTTAGTTTGGGTTAAAGATTCTAAAGGTCCTTCTTTACAGTAAGTCCTGGTGGTAAATGAGTTTCCTAAGGTCTTTCCAAATGAACTTCCTGGTGTTCCTCATTATAGGAAATAGGGTTTGATATTGAATTGGTTCTAGACACTCATTCAATATATGTTCTTCCCTATAGAATGGCTCCGGTTAAATTGACAAAACTCAAGGTAAAACTTAAGGATCTTCTGGATAAGGGTTTTATGCATCTTAGTGTATCCCCATGAGGTGTACCAGTGTTTTTCGTGCTCAAGAAAGATGGTTCCCTTTGGATATTCATTGATTACAGGCAGTTGAATAAGGTAATGGTGAATAGTAAGTATCCTTTCCCAAGGATAGATGATCTGTTTGGTCAGTTCCAAGGTGCCAAGTTTTTTTGTAAGATAGATCTTCAGTCTTGGTATCATCATCTAAAGATTTTTGAGGTGGGTATCCTTAAGATGACTTTTTTTACTTGGTATGGGCACTTAGAATTATTGGTGATGTCATTTGGATTGACTAATTTCCCAATGACATTTATGGACTTGATGAATAGGATTTTCAAGAAGTTCTTGGATCTCTTTGTCATTGTGTTTATTGATGACATTCTGATTTATTCCAAAAGTTGGGTGGACCATTCTAATCACCTCCGTGTGGTATTGTAGACCTTAAAATAACAACAGTTGTATGCCAAGTTCTACAAGTATGAGTTTTGGTTGAACAATGTGACTTTTTTTGTTCATATTATTTCTAGTGAGGGGATTATGGTAGATCTACAAAAGGTAGTTGTGGTTAAAGGTAGCCCAGATCCACAACTCCAACTGATATTCAAAGCTTCTTAGGATTAGTTAGGTATTATAGGTAGTTTATGAAAGGCTTTTTGTCGATTGCTACTCCATTGACAAAGTTGACTCAGAAGAAGGTTAAGTTTTCTTGGTCAGATGCTGGTGAAGGGAGTGTTGAGAAGTTTAAAGACAAGATATCTTTGCTTTCGGTCTTTATTTTGCCAGAAGGAAGTCTATTGCGAGGCATATTAGTTAGGTCTTGTTTCTATTTTGATGCAGCGTGGGAAGGTAATTTCCTATACTTCCAAGAATTTGAAGGTACATGATAGGAACTATCCTACTCATGATTTGGAGCTATTGGTGATTGTGTTTTCTTTGAAAATATGGTGGCATTATTTTTATAGTGTGCATATGGACATCTTTTCTAATCATAACAGTCTACAGTATGTGTTCACTCTAAAGCAGCTTAATCTCATGTAGAGAAGATTGTTAGAGCTTTTCATGGGCTAGGATATGAATCGTCACTATCACCCAGTTAAGGCTAATATGGTTTTTGATACTCATTGCTGGTTTTTCATGGGGACTTTGGATCATGTAGAGGAAGTAAAGAGGGAATTAGTGATGAATATTCACCACTTGGCTAATTTTTAAGTTTTCCTTATGGATTCCAAGGATGGAGGTGTAATGGTATAGGAAGTGATTTAGTCGTCTCTTAGTCCAGAGATCAAGGAGAAACAAGTGTTGGATCTTGTCTTGATGAAAATTAAGGATGATATTAGTAGGAAAATAGTGATGGTGTTTGAGAACAGTTGTGATGGTACTTTATAGTACCAAGGAAGGTTTTGTGTGCCTGATGTCGACAGTTTGTAGCAATGGATTTTGGCTGAGGCGCATGATCCGCCCTATGTTGGTCATCCTAGTTCCACCAAGATTTATCATGATCCCAAGGAGATATATTAGTGGAATTGTATGAAAAGGGATGTGGCTGATTTTAGGGCCAAGTGTTTGTTGTATCAACAAGTTAAGGTTGAATACATGAGACCTAGAGGTTTGTATAAAGAGTTTGTTTTTCCTAAATAGAAATGGGAGGTAATCAATATGGATTTATTTACCAATCTTCCTCTATCTCAAAATTAATATGATTTGATTTGTGTCATCGTAGGTAGGATAATGATGTCTTCTCACTTCTTTCCTGTGAGAACTACCTTTTTGGTAGAGGATTATGCGAGGGTTTATCTTTAGAAGATTGTGAAGCTTCATGGAGTACCAATTTCAATTATTTGTGATCATGGTGCATAGTTTATGTTTTATTTTTTACAGTCTATTTAGAAAGGGCTGGATACTAAGGTAATTCTGAGTACTGCTTTTCATTTGCAAATGGATGGAAAAGTAGAGCAAACTATTCAGATATTGGCAAATATACTTCAGGATTATGTGATTGATTATGTTGGTAGTTGGGTTGGGCATATACCTTTTTTAGAGTTTTCTTACATTAATAGCTATCATTCTAATATTGGTATAAATCATTTTGAGGCATTGTATGGTAGGAGATGCAGATCTCCTATTTTTTGGTTTGATCTTGGGAAGGCGGATATGTTTGGTCCTGACTTGGTTTACCCGGATATGCAGAAAGTGAAGGCGATTCAGGATAGGCTGAAGGTGTTAGGTGTAGAAACTAGGAGTTTAAAGTTGGGGATAAGGTTTTCCTCTAGGTAGCTCCCATGAAGGGAGTAGTACAGTTTAGTAAGAAGGGGAAGCTCAGTCCTTGGTATGTTAGTCCTTATGAGATTCTGTGAAGGGTTGGTAATATTTCTTATGAGTTGTAGTTCCCTACTAGCTTGATTTTGGTTCATCCAGTATTTCTTGTATCTATGCTGAGAAAGTGTCTTGGTGATCCTTCTTTGATTATTTCTTTAGAGAGGATGGGTATCACAAACTCTCTGTAGGTCCCGGTTGATATCTTTGATAGAAAGGTTCATCGGTTGCGAACCAAGGATGTGGCTTCGGTTAAGGTTCTATGGAGAAACCATAAGGTGGAAAAAGCTACATGGAAAGAAAAGGAGGACATGATGTCCAAGTATCCGTATCTGTTTTCTGCTTGTGGGATTTGTGTAGAAGGTATATGTCTTCAAAACATCTTCGTTTTTTGAGTTTATTAAGCGAAAGATTAATATGTTTTCCTTCTTGTTTTCAAACTTTTTTAATGATTGGGAATATATTTGATAATGCAAATGACTCGTGCATGTGGTTACCCCTACCTTATCCGTTATTCGGGAAAGAATATTCCTAATGGCGGAGTCTGAAACACCCTGGTTTCTAAACCTTAGGAAATTTCATAGAATTCATGTCTCTAGACCTAATAAAATTCATGGGTACGAGCTGCATGCTAGGGTACAGATGGTATGATCTAGTTGTGAGGATCAGTCATACCCCTGTGATGGGATTTTTGTTCAACTTAAGTGGGGGTATTCTAGATATTTCCCTGCTTATCCTAATTAGGTCCCACGACTTCTAACTCTCTTTGGAGGCTATTTACCCTATTATTCTATACATTAACACTTAGAATCTCTTCCTAAACAATCTATAATTATTTTAAAAGGTTTTGGGAAAGGAAGCTAGGGTTTCAACTAGAAGACTAATTTGGGGATCTTATTGGAGATTTCTCTTCGTATAATTTGTCAATTAAGGCATATTCTCTTGACTCATTGCTAGTTCCAACTAAAAACATAGTTTTATATAGCGTTTTTATGATTTAAATATTGTATGATTTTGTATTTTTAAACACTATTTGGGGGCGGGGGAGGTTATAAATGCTCGGTTATGGTTTTACCATATTTTAATTATACTTTTGTATGCCTTAATGGTGGTTTTGGGTAATTGGTTGCATGAGAATGGTTCTTTGGCAATGGACTTTGGTTTTCGCAATACTATTCCCCCAATGTTTTTGATAAAATGTTTTTACAATGTATTCACTATAATATTAGTTTTTCAGTGGAACTAATGCATGTTTTAAACTTGTTAATGGAGCCCTAAATGATATGAATGGCTTAAATGGTTTTAAATGGATGTGTAAAGCCTTGGTTGCCATGTTTTTGGTTAATTGGAAATCATGAAGGGTACATGGAATTCCTCCAACATATATATGGTTGGCTATGGACAAAACTTGCAAGTATTGTTGGTATGGCGATACAACTTTTAATGGCCTTGGTTAATAAATGGTTAATAGATTGGTTGGTTTCTTGGTAATGGTTTTAATTGGGAAATAAAGGTGGGGTCTGTAGCAAAGCCATGTAAGGTACAGATACCGGTGGGACCAAAACTTCAAACTCATATTTGTCGATGTGAGGTTTGGTCTTGGTGACCATGTGCATGATGTCTCACTTTATATTTGGGGGATATACTAGTCATCCCATATTTTTATTCCCTAGTCATGTGGATTCACACACTGGTCCCTTTCAGCAGATGGAGTGGAATCCATATAGCCCATGGGTTTCTTAGGAAGGCAAAGCTACACAGCCTAAGTAAAGGTTTTAATGACATGCTAAACTTGGTTTTCTTTCTCGACATGGTTATATATATATACACGTATGGTTGTATGAATATGGATGGTTTTACTTGGTTTTATAAATAACATTATTTATCCTTCTCCTTAGTTCATGTTAGCGATCACTCATTAACCTATCTTCAGGCAGCTGTATACCCACGCTGGCCATTCTATTCCTCCTACATAGTGATTTACTCAGGGATAGCTGTTAGATTGAAGTGGTGAGCTTCCAACTTTCCAGAAGGCTTCATTTCATATTATGGATGTTTTTAGACATTCTGTTTTATTTCTAGATATGTGTTTTTGTATTGTTGGGGGACTGTCCCCATCGGCTATTCTTACACTTTTTCTTAGAGTCCTTATGGTACTGCTATGGGTTCGAAAGGGTGGGATCAATACTGGTGTCAACCTTAGCATTGGTATTGGCATTGGGGATAGTACCGATTGACAATATTGTTGGTTGTTCAATCGCATTTCATTTTGAGATTAATCATATTATGTTTTGGAATTTATTTGATTGTGGCCTATTTTATGGCCCTTGTTTCGGTATTGGTGTGGCTCGGTACTTTGGTTTGTACGGTTTGGTGTGACGGGATGACTTGGTAGGGCTGGTCTAGGAATAGACCTATCCTAAAGTCAGTCCTTGTCCAGTTATACTATCTTGCTATTTCTTCGGCACTCAGCTGACACAAGGTATGCTAATGGTCATTGGTTTGGGTAATAGGGTGTGGTCCACTGTCCTTGTTGGACTTGGGATTCCCATTATGACAAGGCCCTCGGTCAGGTGGGGTCAACCTCTCTCTTAGAGTACACAAAAATATCGTATATGAACAAAATGACGAACAAATATAAAAACTGACAAAATATGGTACTCATCAAATACAATAATTTTGTCGGGGCATTAGTCAGCCCATTAGACATAACCAGAAACACAAAATTCCCATACCGTGTACAGAAGGCAGTTGTAGTTATATCCATATCCCTAATCTTTAACTGATGATACCCGGATCATAAGTCTATCTTGGAGAAAAAAATTGCACCCTGCAACTGCTCAAACAAATCATCTATTTTTGGAAAAGGATATTTATTATTTACTGTCACCTTATTCAACTGTCGGTAATCAATGCACATCCGAAGGCAAGCCATAGTTCTTATGCACTATAACACCCATGCACCCCATAGGGACACACTAGGACGGATGAAACCCTTGTCTATAAGATCCTTTAGTTGCTCCTTAAGCTCCTTCAACTCAGCCGGAGCCATTCTATACGAAGGAACAGAAATCGGACGAGTGTCTGGAACAAAATCAATACCAAAATCAATCTCCCTATTAGGAGAAATACCGAGAAGGTCATTAAGGAAGATCTCTGTAAATTCATTCACCACTGGGATAGAATGTAAAGAAAGACCCTCTGAGTTAGAATCTTCAACCCAGACCAGATGATAGAGTCAGCCCTTGGAGATTAATTTCCAAGCTCTTAGATACGATATGAAATTCCCCTGAGGAGCTAGGGAACCACCCTCCCACTCAATAACCGGCTCATTAGAGAATTTAAAGACAATCTTATGGCTCCGGCAGTTAGAGAAACATAACACAAGTACAAATAATCCATCCACAATATGACATCCAAATTAACTATATCTAATTCACATAGATCCACCAGAGCCTCCCGACCACCCATAGATACCACCCAACCCCTATAAACTCTTCTAGCCACCATAGAGTCACCCACTGGGGTAGAATTAGAAAAAGGATCTGAAACACACTCTGGACTAAAACTAAAATGCAAAGCTACAAATTGGGGCACATAAGAGAGAGTGGACCCAGATTAAGTAAATAATACACATCACATGAAAAGAGTTTCAACATACCAGTCACGACATCAGGCAACACCTCAGACTCCTGGCGGGTAGTGAGAGAATAGAGACGATTTCAACCAATGCCATAACTAGATGGTGCACCCTTTGGTGGCGAAGCTGAAGAGGAGGCAAAATGAATCTTATTTGCCCAGAAGCAACCTTGGTCACTGTAAAACTACTAGCTGTGTGCATTTAATGACCATACTTGAAGCACTTGTCCTTTCCTTCATCACAGTAATCCCGATGCAATTAACTGCAAAATCTCAGGAAGGATATGACGGAGCTGAATAGGCCCTGCTAGCCTGAGATTGCACACCTCGTGCCCTATAATTATAGGCACCTTGGAAATATTTGTCACCTGACGACTTTGGGTAGGGAGCACTAGCCGTCGAGTAAGACCTAAAATTGTCCCACTTCTTTTTGGGCAACTTCCCCCCATCCCTCCCACTCTGTTGTTGGACACCATCCTTCTCAGAAAACCTAAACTTCCTACTCTACCTCTTCTCTATCTCAACCTACTTCTTCTTATCTTCCTCTACCTACTCCATGTACACAACCAACTTGGAGATATCTTTGTCCTATTTTAGACAGGAACCCTTATTATCCCAAATCAACTCTCGAGACATCCCAGAAGCAAACTTCCTCATTCTCACCCTCATGCTAGAAACTAACTCCGTAGCATACCAAGATAGCTAGTGAAACTTGATGGCATACTCCTTGACTGACATCTTACCTTGCTTTAGATTTCCCTCAATTGTTGAGGAAACAAGCGGTCTAAGAAAGCATTTTGAAAAATCCTCCCAAAAGGCTTACTCAATATCGTCACCCCGTGAATGATCCTACTCCTCGTACCACTGGAACGCCACATTTTTTAGCTGGTAGGTGATAAACTCCATGCTCTCTACATTTGTGGTATGCATAACACAAAAGATATATTCCATCTTATCTAGAAAATCTTGAGGATAATCCTCTACCTTAATACTAGTAACGGTTCAAGGATTCAACCTTATGAACAAGTCAACCCTTGTGGCCTCAAAAGATGGAGTAACAGAAGTACCACGCTCATACTGAGAAACTACCAACTGTGCCATCATATGGATAGACTGAAGAAACTCAGCACTAATCACATTAGCCTGAGAGGCTCAAGAAGGACTGGAGGGAACCAGTGGAACTCTAGGAAAGCAATCTGGAATTAGACCCCTAGATCAAGTCCGGAACCCATAAATATGATGGGTCCTATCAATGTTATCCTCCAGTTGGACAGAGAAGTTTCTGTGATCTTAATATCTATGAGGAGGCATGATCTGACAAGCATACCAGTGGGAATTAGAGAAGAATACATGACCATAGACTCTACAACTTGAAACTAGAACACAAGAAAGAGAAACATTCCTAAATGCCTTGTAGCCACTCCCCTATGAGTGTGGTGCACTACACACCCTTAAAAGATACTATACTCAACATAGCTTTGTCGGACACCCAATTGACCATGAACCTGGATTTGATACCAATCTTACACTACCCAAACCAAGTCCTAGTTATGTTGGGTATCTCATGTTTAACTAGGACTAGAGACCACCCCCAATACCCAACTATAATCTCCTTGCACCATATGTCAGATGAATTCCGAACATATAATAATATAAAATAGTAATAGCTTAAAGATATAAAATAAAGTCTATAATCAAAATCCAAGAACCTCAACTAATTATCCAACAGGTGTCAACCCCAATGCCAATACAGATACTAAGGCTAACACCAATACTGACATTGCCCAAGACTATAGCAGACTGAAAAAACCTCTAAATAGAATCAAGTAACATCTAGTCAGTAAAAGCCCCCGACCATAGCCAAAAACAAAATCCAAGAAAGAAAAATATTGCAAATAGTCCATATCATGAAATGGAGTCTTCAAGAATGAAATAGAGTCTTTCAAAGTATGGAAGCTCACCACTTCAATCTGAATCAAAATTGTCTCTGAATCCTATTCACTGAGCTAAATGAATGGTAGTATGGCGAGTTCCTGCATTGTATGGGGATACAACGCCCTAAGATGGTTAGTGAAGTGAATACTAGCATACACACAGGGATAAAGTTAAGATAATTCCATCATTCAAAGCCAAGTCAAATAACTATATCTAATCACGTATATACATATATATCATACTAGGAAAGGGAACCGAACTTATCATTCACTTAAAAGCTTTACCTAGGTTATGTAGCTTTGCCATAAAAAACCACACATGGGCTATATAGGTTCTGCTCCCCCTACTGAACGAGGTCCAGTGCGTGTTAGCTGCAATACTAGAGAAAAGAACCTGAGATGACTAGTACATCTCCCAAAATATAAAGTGTGACATCATGCACATGGTCACCATGACAAAACCTCATATCGACAAACATCAGTTTCCAGTATTGGTCCACTTGGGACCTCCACCTTCTACGACTTTGCTACCCTCTCCCCCTTTTTAGCCCATATTAAAACCATTTACACATTCCAACCATTTACTAAGTAGTCTTTAAATTAGGCATTAACCATTAGTAAGTCATACCAAAATTAAAACTTGCAAGTCTATCCATTTATGTCATACCAAAGCCATTAAACCAAGTTGACTCCAAAGTTTCCAATTTAACCAAGACCATGGAAACCAAGGCCTTTTCAAACCATTTAAAACCAACCAAACAAATTTAAGCTCCATTACCTTTTATACAGTGCAAGGATTTCAAGAATAGACAAACTATGTGTCAAAATCTTTCTCATTGGCATTTTAACAAACAGGTTAAGGGAATATAAGTTTCTAAACCATAACTAAGTAATTTGCGGGATTCATAATACTCCAAAATCCATTTACGATTAACATACATCCCACAAAGTCATAATCATACTAAAAGCATGAATGAAAAAATATTTAAACTACGAGAAACACTATTTAACCATGAACATCCAAAAACCCTAACCATTATTTCAAACCATACCAATATCATGAAATTCATACATTAAAACACATGCTATTTGTTAAATAACAATGAGGGACGAGTAACATTCCTTAAACACTAAGGAAGATAGAGATAATTACTCTTGAAAGCCCCAAATTTATTGTATTGCAGAAACCCTAGCCTCTTGCTTGAGAGAGAGTTTAAGAGAGATTTTAAAAGTGTTTGATTTATTTAGAGAGTTGACCCCTTGAATCGTGACCACAACATAAAAATTGTACCATTGAGTTGTCACCAAGACACTGAGTTAGACATCCAAACTTTCCACCATACGACTCATATGGTCTAACCATACCCAAGATAGAATCTAGAGGGATTGACATGGGACAGTATATAATTTCCCACAGTAACTCCTGACCTATCCTCATGACTCTTAGTAAGACACTCGTACTCTGATCCAAGTCAAGTTATTGAGTTTCTTATTAAGTGAAGGATCACCCTATAACTCTTCACCACACCTAAGAACCCCTACCACCAAACCATAACCACAACAGAAAACCAACCACCTTCACTGGACACCTTATGAGTTGGGTCACCTGACCCATACCCACATCATATAACTTGTATGATGAATCGCTAAAAGAACAATGAGCTCCAACCCCAGGAAATTTCGAAGGTAAATAAGCCAGGGTGTTTCAATGCCCAAGAAAGACTTACCAAATAACCTCGAAGGAAAAACAACTTCTAAGGGATTTTACTAAAGGTATACCTTTTTCCTTTACTTCTTTTTTCACTTTCCAAATAACCAAAAACACATCCGCGCAATCAACTGGCCACCAATTGAATTGACCTCAACTGAAGCATGCAAATCCAAACCGTAACATACTGACATCACATCGATACATGCATAATAAAGGAGATACTCCACTTATGGTAATCACAATCAAGTCATAAATCATGCAACCAACTTCAAACTCCAAATCTAACATTCTTTTGACTATCAAAACCTAATATTTACTCTAAACTATACAAAATCATTTTATCAGTATCTGATTCATATCTATCCTCTCACATCACACTATGTTTAAAAGATTAGGGCAAACAAAAATCAATGCAAACTAGCATAAGAATAAATCCCATGAACGTTCTACCTAGATACACAAATGGTGGTGACTGTAGTCTGTAAGCTCTACCAAAGCCAATGACAAATTTTGATGATCTTCAAAATCAATAATCATGAGTCTAAAGCACAACCTCTCAAAACTAAATAATTCACTCAAAAATACCCCATAAACTACTTGTGAAACCATTCTAATCCCAAGTATATTATACTTTTGTCACTAGGTATATTACAAATTTTGAGATAAAACTTGACAACCAAGGACAACAGCAGTATAATCAGTACTATAATCTAATGAGCCTTCTTTTAACCCATCCACGGCTACTCCATTGGAACAAAACATTTTAATAGGGGCTACAACCCAATTGCAAAATTCATAGAAAAAATCACAAAGTTGAAGCAAAGTTACTTAATCTCAACTATGAAAGTGATCCTTGGATGAGCAAGCTTCCATAGTTCTAAATCTATTACAACATTTAAGTAATCATTCAAAAGTGCCAAATATAACAACTGGAGTCAATAAATTGACGAGAAGATCAAACATCTAAATCAATCTCATTACCTAAAAGCAAGCATGTACCCCAAATTGATCTCCCCTTCATAGGCTAACAATATATCCAATAGTTTCTACACAAGCTAAAACTGAAACATTGTTGAACAACACAATCAAAATTAAGGAAGACCATGGGCTAAAGACTCAAGGGATCTAATTTATATCTTTGGAGGGCATAACACATCACCTTATAATGAAGAACTCGCCAAGGTTGCAAAGAGTACTAATGTTATCCAAATCTTAAGCAATTTATAAAATACCATCTTAGCCTAAATCTGGTAAAACTAATACTTAATCTATGGAAACAAATACCCACTCCTAAAAGAGACCTACTTTTTTCACCAACAACTGATACTTAAGCACATATCATAAAGTAAAACATCACATGAAGTCACATTTGGCCAAATATACACCAAATGAAAAACTTTGAATTTTCCACTTTAAACTAAACTTAACTCAATTGAATCAACAATCGCATTGAAAAAAAAGTACTCAACTCAAATTTGATGCCAAGGTTAATACTACTACTAGGAAATAAACCTACCAAACAAGAAGGATAAACCTCAGATGATCAACCTTAGAAATATGTCATAGATATAAGTTATGAATAATTGAAGCATAATGAAACCAAAAATGGTTAAACCTACCTTCACTTTCATGACTCACTCAATACGCAACATTACCTCACCAACTAAAGGATAACAAACTATCCATGAGTCATCTAAGATAACGGGCAAGAATCACAAAAAAGGGAACACTAACTAGATAATGCTACTCTAGGCATTTATTAAGTAAGAATCAAAAGTAACCAAAATAATAAAAAAAATATTAACAACACCAGTATGAATTCAAGTAGCACAAAAATAAGTAATTCAACAAGTACCACTCTAAGATTATAACAAGCTAATATGCCAAATAAAAATGACTCTAACTCAAGTGCTACACCCTGAGGAAATCACAATATTGATCCACTAAATATAATACAAAAAAAAAAATATCTACAGGGTAGTCACATAACCATAAAAATTTACACAAAGGCTACAACAACCAATACCATAATCTTAAGACATAAAACCAGTAGTGGGTATGAAAACCCTAATTGAACTCAAATATAACTAAAAGATAGTAAACCAATAGAGTACTTATAAAACAGGATTTCAAAGTCATGGCCCATGACTTCCTGACGAAGTATAATCTGAATGATCCCAAACTCGTATTGAACATCTGAATGATTAACTAAAATATTAACTATAGTGCCTCTAACCAAAGTGCCATAACTATAAGAGACTAATTTGAGTGAACTAAATGATAAATATACCAGTCTAAAGGGCACTCTCTAGAAAATTGGCGGATCTCTCTACAATCATAACAAACCATTGAAGCTCTAACCTTACAAGAGACACGAGCTAACCCAAGATAGATGACCAAATTATGGTTGAGGCACTCCCTAGACTTATGACCAATCATCCCTACTAAAAAATACCCCTAGAACTCTTCGATGCACTAAACTTGCTAACCTATAATTCCCACCACTACCTAAAGACCTAGACTTAACACCCAAAAATATCTGACAAAAACTTTTCCCACTATGACCACCATGACCCATTAAAGATCCACCCATAATCTGAGGTGTTAACTATACAAACCTGATAGGATACAAGTGATGCTGACCTCTACTGGGTGGATTCCTAACTCTCGATGGAATATCACTAAACTACTAACGTTGGCCTCTAACCTCGCCACTTTTATATATATCAAGACATGCCCTCTCTATATCCCTTATATAATTAATAATCTGAGCAAAAGTTTACCCAATAATTATTATATTCTCTAACGCTAATCAAAGAGTTAAAGCTACACCCCTCATTAATCCTTACACTAACTCATGCTCTATAGGATATAACATAAGACTATGCTTAACCCACTCTAGAAACCCAATCTCATTATTTGAAACTAAAAAAAACCCCTATTAAACGCTAATAAGTATAACATTGTCACAAGTACAACTCGATGTTCTAAGGCACCACCACTTGTTATGATGTATCCATAAAAAGTCTCAAAAGCCCTAACATAGTATCTTGAGAAGCTGAGGCAATCACTACTCTATCGATGCCTATGCTGGCCCCAAACCCTCAGGTTGATGCTGAAGATCCTTGATATCAACCTCTAATTCCATTGTCTGACTTTGAGCTACAACTCTTGTAACACAAATAGAAGTAACATTTATAACTATCGATATCCTCGTGCTATCCATCTAGGAATGAGTGGAGTCAAAGGAGGTACTTAGAAGTTCATAAAAGTACAAACACATAGAAAGGAATCAAGGAATAAAATTTCCTAGGAATGCCTCATAACCCCTCAAAGATAGGATACAAATATATTTGTACCAATTCACAACATTCTACTAGGCACTTGGATGCGGTACCAATAATACTAGTAAACTAAGGATTCGATACCAATTTGTCAGGACCAGATATCTCAGTTCATGATGACACCAACCATAACCCACTAGTAGGTAAGCCAACCCATAGTACAAAATAGCTTGTAACAGAATAATGATAAGGGTAGAAGTAAAAATAATAAAATAAAAAAAGACAAGAAGAAAGTAAATATTTCCCCTAAAACCTAGTGAAGTCAGTACAAGAGCTTCTAATAAAAAAAGAGTACTAGTAAAACATAAAATAAAATTTACAAGTCATTTCTCAAATGCAAAAATAGAGATTAATCTAAGAATAAAAGGGAAAGTACGAATAACTCTCAATGTTAGGAGACCACCCCAAATCTCCAATATATGGATGTTGTGCATGATGCACACATTAATAGCAAGAACTCATACTATGATTTGCAGGCTACGAAAGTGTAGTAAGAGTACCGAACATATAATACTAAGTAGGTATCGATCGACTAAGATCCAGAAATAACACAAGTATAAATGACCTATAAATAGATATATGAACTACAGACAACTACTCAAGCAATTAAATAGAAAAATGCTAATGGAAAAGTAAGGGTAAACTATCAGATACTATAAATAATTAGGAACGAAGTGCGGTTCCATAAATAGCTAGTTAATATTTGATATTATAATAGAGAAAGAAATATATGATGTATAATAAAAGTACAAAATGAAGAGATATACAATAATTCTATGAAGACACAATATATAATAATAATAACAACAACAACAACAACAATAATAATGATTATGAAGGGAACCCATCATATATCATAAGAATTACTAAACCCAAAAGTACTAACCTGAATGAGTTGGCCTAGTAGCCTAAGTGTAGTAAGGATTATGGTGTCGAAAAGGGACTAACTCTAGCATAATTAGGGCCTCTAACCAATTGAGACAAATTAAAGGTGAACTAACAATGAAAAAATCTTACCATAATAATTAGAGAAGGGATCATACACATATAGAAAACCTTAGACACCAGTTTATAACCAGGATGCCTCTAACTTTATGAAATAACCCAACAATAATGTCTAGACTATAATAATCTAACTGAAAATAATAACCTGACTAGACACCCAAAAGGTCAGAAGGTACATACAAACACTAAGCAAACAACGACCATAATATGTATCTATACAACCTTTCTTAAGACCAATAGATACAGTTACCAAACAATTATAGTCATGATAGGGTCTACATAATGATCACCAAATTCAAGGAAAATCTCAAACTATCTACCAATCTAGTGCCTCAATGTACTAAGTGTACACCTGCTCCAGCTTAGTATCTCTAAAGGAATAACCTACAATGACCATCCTCTTCTGGTACTGTGACTCATCAAAAAAAGGGTCATGTTGGGGACTCAAGATATTTGTACACACTGTTTGGTCCTAAACTACGACTTCTAATATGTATCATCACAAATCTACTTAGTCCACTACCATAGATAAATATATATATATATATATATATATTTATATATGTATATATATATATCATATCATTAGGAATCCTATAATTGAACAAAAACTGAACAAGTTAATAATTATAAATTATTTGCCTGATATTGAATCTAAGCCTAAACTAGTATAGTAAAGTAGAAAGGGTTAGAATTTCCCTCGATTAAATTTAGTAAATAGTGGTAAAAAAGTGAATCAAGAATGAATCAGAAATAGCCTTGTTCCAAGTTTCCAAAGCAATATATTTAGCTTAAAAGCTCATAGGTCATTAATAAAGGTGACATAACTTCCATTTAAAGATCCATTATTAAAGTTGAACAGTTGGAATAAATTCCTTTTTAGAAAATAGTAGTAAACAAAAAGTTTCTATTGGAACCAAGTAACTAATCAATGTAAATGTGCTTAAATGTATGCATGTCATCACCAGTATCCAAAAAATACCACCACGAGTGTCTAAGCTTCTTTAAGATAAGTCACAACTCAGTTAAAGTGTATAGGACAAATCTAGAATCCAATTGGTATCATAAGCATGGTCTCGAGACCAACAATATACAACTCAATAGGTTATTAATGCCAAAGACTTGGAAAATATGATAAATATAGGTATAAAGGTATTAGAAGGGTATAATCGGGAAATATCACCCAAAATACTAAGTAATACATGTCATCTTTTACCAAAGGATCCCTTATGCAAATATATGGTTAATCAAGCCTATAATTAGGTATAATAGGATCATACAGCCTTAACAAATATTCTAGGATAAAATTTAGGGTCATATTTCATTCCTAAATCCCCTAATTAGGTCAAATTATGATATATCTTTGTATGAACATAACACATAATCCCCACCTAGCATGAAATATATTCAAGAATATTATGGAGATAAGTAGATCAAATCCTAACTCAATATTGAACTGCAGTCTTGAACCATCCAAAAATCGCTTATCCTTGCTCCACTATCCAAAAATGACATCATACTATCAAAAATATCATAAAGATATTAATATGAGAAAAATGATACACATCTTTAAGTATAAAAAAGCAAACCTAAAATCATGTTAAAAATAAGCCCATGAGGCCCACTGATAGAATTCTAATATTAAATTTGTTATGAGGTTCCTTCAAGGATGAACTGTAAGCCTAAAATTTTACCACACATGAAGCTCAAATCGGGTCTCAAATCATCCCACAAATAAAGTTCAATAACACTGTATGATTGTTTGAAGTGCTTTAACCCTAGGTTTTCTCCTATTGATTGTCTCAAGATCTTCACTTTACATATTGTTTACTTTAATTGCAATTTACAATATTCAAAACTCTATTGTGGTTATGAATTGAATCTAAATTGTGAACTCAAATCAAATAATTATTAGATGAAGTCCTTGTGGGATCGATATTTGGCTTTATTAAAGGCAACATTACTATTTGGCAGACCACGTATACTTGCGTGTACACTTAGGCACTGTTAATTTTTTGGCACTATTTCCAGGGACTTGTAATTTGGCAATTATTTTATCTCTAGTTTTTCTTTTTAGATTTCTTTAATGTTTTTACACTTTGTCTTAGTTATGTCTTAGCAGGAAGCAGGTTTTCAGAGTAGTAAGATGGCAAGGGATTCGGAGTTGGTTGAATCAGACCCCGAACCCGAGAAACTCTTCCATCAACAAAGGATAAATAATACTTCTCCCCCGAATTCCATAAATCCAAGAAGACCAAGAGAATCCTTCTCAAATGTCTCAGGAATAGCAAGCCCGCAGGAAAGTGCAAGAAGTGGTAGTCCCACTTCTGATAAACTTGACTTCCCCAATTCAAAGACTGGTTGTTGGGGAATTTTGAGTTAAAGCACAATATGGTACAACTTATAATCATCAGTGGACAGTTTCCAGGGTTTGTACATGAGAATCCATAAGTCTACTTTTAGAATTTCATTAAGCTCACTAACACATTCATTCTGACAAGTGTGTCTAAAGATTATGTGAGGCTGATACTTTATCCCCATTCACTATTAGGGGAAGCAAAGAGGTGGTTTAAGGTAGAGCTGGTGAATTTAATCACTACATAGGACTACTTATCCCAAAAATTCCTAATACAATTTTTCAATCTAGCAAGACTGTGAGACTTCGCAGTGAGATTATGAGCTTTATATAAAGGCCAGATAAAAATTTATATAATTCTTGGAAATGCTTCAAGACTCTTCTCCGAGACTATCCACATCATCAAAAGTCTAGTGACGTACTTGCTCATACTTTTGTAAAAGTACTTCATCATATTAAAAAAAAATTTCTAGATTCAGTCATAGGTGGTCAAGCATTAAAGTTGACTTATGATGAGTTGTACATATTATTGAACCGCATAGCATAAGGGAATCCCAAGTGGTTTTTAGACACGAGAAACACAATAAAAAGAATTATAGATGTATTAGAGAATAACCAATTCACAGCCATATCAGCTCAGATCTTTGCATTGAAAAATTAAGTAAGCATTCTAAAGTTGGGAGTAGCACAACTAACAACCACAGATTATGTAATCCAATAAGTTGCAGGTTGATGTGATGTTAACAGTAATAATAGCCATTCAGAAGCTATGTATAATGCAAATCCAGAATCAATAATGTATGTGGCCAATGCTTAGAGGACAAATTATGGTAATGCCTACAATATGAAGTGGCAAACTTAGCCACCAAATACAGCATAGACCAATCAACAACAAGTTCAAGGGAATCAGTGGACTAGTAACTTGGAAGAGATGAGAAGCAGATTTTAGCTATCCAAATATAGTTAAATGTAGACATAAAGAATCAGTAAGCGGCCATGATAATCTTAGAGTTGTAGTTGGGACAGTTATCATAGAAATTAAATATTAGGCCTCAATGTGGTTCTCTAGGAGATACAGAAAATCCGAAATAAGTTATGGTAATTAGTTTGACGAGCAGTAAAAAGCTTTATAGAGAACCTTCGAAGGTACTTAAGGAGGTAGATGTAGATTTGACTACCCCACAGGTATCCGAAAGAGTTGTTGAAAATACAAGAAAGTCTGAGTACTAAAAAGAAAAAGCTTCTGAAGAAGTGAAGAAGATCCCACAACTCTCCTTCCTACACAAGCACATAAAAGCAAAGGAGGATACATGTTTTAAGGAGTTATTTGACACTTTCATAGAGCTTCACATTAACCTTCCTCTTTTAGATATTTTGCAGGGTATGCCCAAGTAATCTAAGTACTTGAGGGATATGGTGGATAATAAGGTAAAGTGGTAGGAAGTTGAAACGGTACCATTCATGGAATTGTGTAGTTTTGTGGTTACTTAACAGATGCCAAAATAGCTTAAGTACCTTGGTAAGTTAGCTCTCCCTATTCATATTAGCAACAATAAGGTAGTTCAGGCACTTAGTGATTTAAGGGTAAGTATCAACTTGATTCCCCTATCTTTGTTAAACATACTGGGTTTGGGGAGGCCTAGACCGAGCTCTGTACTATTGCAACTGGCAAATGGGACCATAGCCTATCCTGAAAGAGTGATAAAGGATGTGCTCATAATGGTTGGTAAATTTATTATTTCTACTAACTCTATTATTCTAGATTTTCAAGCAGATAAAAAAGTACCAATTATCTTGGGGTGTCTTTTTTTAGCAATGGGAAGAGCCTTAATTGATGTGAGAGAGGGTACACTCACGATGAGGTTAAAGGTTGAAGAAACGATTTTTAAAGTATACAAACCACCTATCCCACTATCCCACTATAAAGACTTGTGTATGATTATTATGATAGAAGAGAATAAGTGTGGGTACTGGAGTCTATTCGATAAAAGACCTTTCTGGATACCCTCATTGAGAACCTTAAGTCGCAATCTCCTAAACCAAATAGTATGTTGATTAATGATCCTGAAAGGGCTATAGTTCAAAGAGAAATTAACCTTGAGAGTTTATACTCAAGAGGTCAAAAATGAATCAGAAGATGGCCTCCAAGTGTAAGGAAAAGGATAAAGAAATTGGATTGAGTTGATCTGGGTCATGCCGCGACACTAAATCAGGCGCTACTTGGGAGGCAACCCAAGTTAAGTAGGTATATTTTATTTTTTGTTTTTTTTATTCTTACTTCACGTAGTTTTATATTTTTGTTGAGTCACAGGTTGATAAAAAGTCTGAGTACCGAAAAACTTGAGCTAAGAAGCATGGAGAAGACTAAGTGTGGGGTTGTTGGACCTCCTTGGCATAGAAAGATAATACTGGCTAGGCTTAGAGGCCTCAGTGAGTATTTTTATCTCTACTTTTATGTATACTTTGGGAAAAAAGTAGATTATTAGGTGTGGGGTAGGGAATTTGTCGGTTTTTATGGTAAATTTTAAATTTTTAGGTTAGGAATAAGTAGGATTGCCTTTTTGATGCTATATTTGATTGAATTGTGCAAGTGGTTTAGTTTTACAAACATGTTGATTGAGTGAATTACTGCTTTTGATACTTCTGGGCTTAGGATTATGACTTTAGTACTTGTTGGCTTAAAATTGAATTTGGGCTATTGTTTGATTGAGAAACTATGATGATCCTATGTGAGTTGAGCATATTCCATGTGCGTGTGAGGCATTGTATATTCCTTGTTCCATGTGTTATCTAGAGCTTTTTCTCTGTGTGTGTGTGTGAAGAGAAATAAAGAGTGTGGGTTTGGGAGATGATATAGGAATTTCTTTGATAAACTTGTTTTTACCTTATATTTGACCTACCCTTTGTTCTTAATCTAAGTTAACCCTCTATGATCCTTTATCTTTTTCTTTGGCAGCTGCAGATGTAGCCTAATCCTTTTTTCGACAAACCTTAGTTTGATCCAAAGCTCCTAGGCACCTTAGTGTAAATTTAATTTCGTTAAGGGTGTGAAATTGAAGAAGAAAATTTGAAATTAAAGCCCCCCAAAATGATAGTTATTGGTGTTCAAAGAATTATTATATATTGAGGTAGGGAGATGAGTAATTAAAAGAATGGAAAAAATTTCAAATTGAATGAGTTGTGCATAGAATTCTCCCACCATAGTGTATGATAATGAGATTAATAAGATAGGGTGAATAACAAAAGAATGAAGTAGATAAAAAAAAGTGTAATTTGGTTGTTTGATATTGGTCTTAATTATATAAAGTGATGTATTAAAGCGCTTAGGGAAGATAGTCACTATTAAGTTGAAATAGTTCCTACCCATCCCTTAGCCTACATTACAAGACAAAAAGACCTATTTAATCCTAAGTTTCATCATTCTGGTATTAGTGGAGTGTTACACTAAGGGCAAGCCTATGGTTCATTATGTGTAACTTGTGAATTCTTTGTAAGAGTTAGTGTAACTCTATTCTTGTATCCATTATGTTATAAATTGTATTTATATAAGTGATTATGGGTAACTCTCTTGTGGTGAAGGACGCATGTTTGATGAATATGGATGATTCTTGTGATGTCTTTGATTGATGAAGTAGCATAAGTTTGTCAACTTTTGGAGTCAATTCTTAAGGCTAGGATGTTTAGAAGTTGGATTCTTGAGCTTTCAGCTATGTATGTAACATGCTTAGTGACGAGACTTGCATTTCGAGTAGTGATTGTAGTACTATATTGAGTGTATTTATTGTAGTGGAAGTGTATGTTCATCTCATGATTCTTATAGTTAAGAGTTGTTCGAGGATGAACAAGACTTTAAGTATGGGGTGGTGATGTTGGGTATATTTATGCATTCTAGCTTTGTTATTCTAGTCTTTTTAGCCTTGTCTTGAGGATGATTCATCTGTGTTAAGTGTTAGTCATGATATAAATGCACATTTAAGAGATCACGTATGTGCGTACAATGTTTAATGATGTTTTCCTATGAGTTTGGGTTTAATTTGAGCATTTAAGGTCTAGATGAGAAAACTAGTGTTCTATCTTGAGTTACTAGTTCATCGTCGTGATTGTTGTGTTGTTTAGAGCCTTAATTCGGGGTGTGTAATGTTATAGGTGGCTTTGTGAGATTATTATAATGATACATGAAGGATTTACAAGCCTTAAATCAATTGGAAACATCATACAAAGGTGTGAAGTGGACCGTTGAAAGCATAAAACCACATGATGAGAATAGGATGCCTGGGAGCACACCACTGCGATGGCATGCTAATAGCAATGGGAGGAATAGTGCATCACACCAATGGGAAAATCAGCAATTGCCACTTCTAGAAACTCAACGCGATTACATCGCATTGCAGGCTTATAGAGATGGACAGCTTAGCGCGATGCGATGATGAATAAAAGCGGGAAAATTGTGCCTTACGGTAAAAGGGCAATGTGTAAACCTAATACTATGTGGTTTATGATTGGTCTATTATAAATATAATATGTTAAACCTTGTTTTTGACACCCTTGAACATCCGGGAATGGCTGGGGGCATTGAGAAGGCTACTACAACATTATTTTTAGTTTTTTTTATTCTTTAATTTAGTTTCTTTCTGGTTTTAATCATTCATACAATTATTTGGATTTTAATTATGTCTATGAGTGGCTAAAAACTCCCTTTCCGGGGTTAAATCCAAGAAAATGACTACTATTGTTTTGAATTAATTTCGTTTGATTTTCTTATCATTATCGGTTATTTGTTTATTCTTTCTTTAACTATTTTCAAGATTGATTAACCTTAGAATATATCTATTTTTATCCTTGTGATCTCGGGGGAGAGAATAGGGAGATAGAACATGGGAATGAACAAAGTATGGTTCTTATTTCTTTATAAAATTAGGAATTCGAATTAGCATCTAGGATAGGGATGTATCTATAAGCCATACTTGTTTCACATGTAGGATGATAGCGTAAAGAATTTAATTGGATTATTACATCCCCACTCAACGATGTAGTTGTAATGCCCAAATCAGGTAAACGATTAGAGGTCGAGAGACCACGATCAACAATCAAGATAAGTGAGTTAACGAATGAAGTTCAATAACATAGTATGATTGTTCGAAGTGCTTTAACCCTGGGTTTTCTCCTATTGATTGCCTCAAGATCTTTATTTTACGCATTGTTTATTTTACTTGCAATTTACAATATTCAAAACTCTATTGTTGTTACGCTTGTATCAATTGAATCTAAATTGTGAACTAGAATCGAATAGTTTTTAGATCAAGTACCTGTGGGATCGATATTTGGCTTTCTTGAAGGCTACTTTACTATTAGACCATGCACACTTGAGTGTGCGCTTGGGCGCTGCCACCATGTATCCCGCAATGTTTTAAAAATAGACCAACCATAACCACCAAAACCTTAACCTTTACACAATTCCAAACCATTTAAGACCATGACAAATATTTAAAGAATTAATATCATTTAAAACATTTAAAACATGTAAAACAATCCAAATACCTTTAAGGTTCCATTACAAAACCAAATAATGCAAGAGTTCCAATGAAAGTTCAACAACAGAGTAAAAACATCCTTTGAGGCATTTTTATCGAACATGTTGTGGGAACACTTTTACCATGACCAAAACCAATGTGTAAATCACCCTAATTAGCGTTACGGAAAACCCCTTTAGATAAACCATAACAAACAATGAACCACATATGCAAACCATTATCAAAAATATTTAAAAACACAGTTTGAACCAATAACAAACCCATGCATAAAGACCCTCAACAATATTTCAAAATCCACCATTCATGATTCATAAACCAACATTTCAAATACAATATACATGCCTTTATTTTGAAATAACAATGAGGGAATAAGTACATGCCTTATACAAGAAGATTTTGAACAAAAGCTTGACTCTTGAGCCTCTTTGAAGAACACATGAGAAATCCTAGCCTCCAATCTTCCAAGAGTGTGTTTTAGAGGATATTTGAAGAGTTTCGATCCTTTTATATGTATTATGGAAGGCCATATATGGTTATATAACATTAGGACAATAGGGTTTAGAAGTAGGAAATGTTCAAACTACCCATAGCTTAAGAATAAAAAGAATTCACGTCCAGTGGTACGACTCACCTTACCATTTGTATCTAAAGGTACGAGCGACACCCCAACTCGTACTCCAACTCATATAAAATCTTGCAAAGACCTTACCTATAGATTTATATATGACTTACCCTTGCTAAATCATACTTAAGGGTACGATTGGTAACCTCAATCGTATCCACAAACTGTATGGTGGACAGATTACACTGGACAACTCAAACATGCACCATACAACTTTTCCTTACCACTTGTAAGCTCCCATACGACTCTTACCCATATGAGTCATACCTTAGGTAGTAGCTAAGACATTCTTACTACCTAGGGTACGATTGGACCATCTAGGCATCCTATGACTCATAACCAAGGGTACGAGTGACTCCCTAGAGTCGTACCAAGTCAAAAAGGATCTAAATATTTGAAATTTCTAAGGGTCCAAATCCTAGGATGTTTCAGTCTCCCCCACTAGGAACATTCGTCCTCGAATGACGGGTAAAGGAAAGATCAAGAACGATGTAGTACACGAACACATATCAAAATTTTCTTTGACCAAAATGGAGGGCAAGAACACAAACCAAGATAAGAAGATTACCACATATTCAAAGCACGATTCATACCCCCAGCACTTTCGTTCGGACCTATAACTAAGTTAGAAAACAATGATGCGAGTGGAATCATTCATCACCCTTAACCAAGTTAGAAAACAAAGATGTGTTTGAAGAACACACTCCTTACGCATGAATTTTTAGAACAAAGAACCAACGCGGACACTTGGACTTCTATGTCCACTTCCACATCCCAAATAGCTTTCATAGGCTTTTAGATCCAACATGGAACCTTTACCAAAGCCACACCTTTTGTTCGCAACCGGCAAACTTACCAATCCAAGATTCACTTTTAAAGAATAAGGAATTTGAGATATACCACCCAAAGGAACTAATCATACCTTACCATAACACAAACACAGAGAATACTTAATGAATAGGCTCATGCTAGAGAGTAAGTCCAATCCAACTTAGAATTTACCAAGTAATATCACTTCGAGAGCTTGAGTCTAACTATACACCACCACTTCCATGTTTAAGCCTATTCAAAACGAAAAGGACTTAACCTAGGACACCGGTTTCTACTCCTTACCCCTATCCCAAAACACTACTCAACTTCCATTCCATTATTATATGGAGACCATGAGTAAAGTACATGGACCAACTATGTCCAACCATTATAAAAAATAACCCTAACCTATAATTGAAAAATCAAATAGAATACAACTATTATGCTATGAAGACAATTTTTAAAACCATGCCTCCCCAAACCTCTTAGCTACCCAACATAACTATGGGTATATCTACCAATCACAATATTTAAGCCTACCACTCATACACCCGTGGTATAATATATCCATCAAATGATTTAGCATACTTTATAAATTCACAAAGGATTTTCATAACCTATTACTCCCCTAACCATTCTCATGATAACAACCTTACCTCACCTTCCAAAACCTTAACTCCAGTAGTCACCCGAGACTTTTCCCCACATAGAGACTTCTACATTCCCCATTACAAAATATCACCATTCTTCCCAAGCCACTACCACCCTAACATAAGATGAAACATAAAATAATCGAAGCATAGGAATTATCCATGACACCTAAATCAAGACAAAGTACCCCAAAAAAAGACACCGCAACAAAGTTCTGAAATACTTTATAACAACTACCTAGGTCATAACTAAGAATCATCCCGCAAAAACTATACCACCAAAGGATTCCTCCAACAGAAACACAACAACCTATACCATAAGTAATGCAATGTAGTGTCAAGACTCATATCCCGAGAACTAGGCAAATGCAAAATGCAACCCTTAATCTTAAGCGCTATGACAATATATGCAACACTAGTAGAGTACTCTTTTAACCAAGATAGATGTGAATCACTAGAATATGCAACCTGACGTTCCCTTAAAGTCCACTACTAAAAGGAAATTTTAGACTAACCACCAACCTTTATACCATTACATCTACAAGGACAATACTCTACTTTAATGGGTATTACCAAAGATGTATGTTGGTTACACTTGGTTTCCCTATACCAAAATCTCATTCAACCAAAGGCTACCTAGAGCATAGAAAAGACATGCAAAACTATTAGAGCAAATAAACTCTAAGGTTTTCCAATTAAAATAAAACCATTAAAAATCAAACTATGGCCACCAAGGCCTTTCAAAATTATTTGAATCCAACAAAAACCATTTCATGTTCCCTTAACCATTTAGGCAATGCAAAAGATTTAAAAATAGTCAAACCATATGAAAAAATTATATTCAATGATAAATTTTAAAAATAATTTGAGGACATGTAATTTTCCCAAAACCAAAGCCAAGTACCAGGGTAATCCATTGTACCCCGAAATTTATTTACCATTCCTATACATCCCACAATGTTAATAAACATTAATAAAACATGAATAATACATCATAATCCATGGAAAATCAATCAAATGAGTAGCCATATCAAAGCCTTCAATTTGTACCAAAACCCATTTTCAAAACCATGAATTTTAATAACCAATTTCATTCAAACCATAAAGTACAAATATAGGGAAAAAGATACATACAAGCTCCATGATCAAACCTATCCAATGACTAGACCCCCAAATCTCCAAGTTTAACCTAAACTCCCCACCTATATGGAACAACTTTCCCACCATTGAATTCCTCAGGTCATCAACCTCATCCAACTTACCAATTTACCCCCATAATGCCCTCATTGCTATGCTCTAGCTAACATACTCCCTTTACCAAAATCAAGAATCTGGGTTCAAGCCTAGGATCTACTAACCAATATGCACTATTAGAAAAGTACCCTCATAGAATATACATAAGCATGGTCCACCCCAGAATGAGGACACTTCAAATTGCTTAGTTACCTATCGATAACTTATCAATTTTTGGGGATCCTATTCCCCTTATGTATGGAAGAAAGAAGACACTTCACAGAAAAATATTACGACTGATGAAACCTTCATCTAAGAGATCCCTTAACTACTCCTTAAGCTCTCATAACTTCACCGAAACCATTTTATCAAGAAAGAAGAGAATTTGGACGATTGCCCAAAATAAGACAAATACCAAACCTCTCTATTAGAAAGACACCATGAGGATCGTCAGAAGGACACCTCTTTAGAGATAAATCTCTAAGCTCTAAGATATGATATAACCTTTCCCTTAATAACTAGGGAATGAAACCACCCTCTCATTCCATAATGAACTCACCAAGAAGCCTAAAGATAACCTCCATACGAGTCAGGATAAGGATAAAATAATTCCATTTACAAAGCCAAATAAAAAAATCATATGCATACCATAATACATATTTATAAATGCTGGGAAAGGGAATCGGGTTTACCATGTAGTTAAAACCTTTACCTGGGTTGTGTATCTTTGTTGTCCTAACCACTCATGGGCCATATGCATTCAACTCCCCCTGCTGAAAGGGTCCAAGTACGTATAATAGCATGACCAGTAATATCCCATGGGATGACTAGTTCATCCCTTTAATATAAAATATGAAACTAACACATGTTCATTGAAGACCTCTCATATTAGCAAATATAAGTTTCAAGTTTTGGTCCCCCTGGGATCGCGACCTTCTACAGCTTAGATACACTTCTCGCCTTTAACCCCCAATTAAAATAAAGTCCAAACAATCCAATTATCTATTTATTAATCAAGGATATTTAATAAACTAGTGCTTTCATCATACCACTATAGTTGAAAGATTTATCAATAGCTAAATCATTTAGGTTAAGTAGACTTTCAAGTGCCCAATCCATTTATCATATTAACCTCTTGGGAGACTTCCCTGTTCTCCACAAGCTTAACAAATTATCCTTAAACCTTTAGAAACCATTTAAACCAATTCTATTAATGCATTCACTTGGGGGATTTCCATGTATCCCACAATGTTTTCAAAATATACCAACCATGACCACCGAAACCTTAACCTTTAAACCATTCCAAACCAGTTAGGACCATGCCAAACATTTAAAGAATTTATATCATTTAAACCATTTATAACATGAAAAAAATCGAAATCCCTTTAAGGTTCCATTACCAAACCGAACAATGCAAGAGTTCCAATGAAAGTTCAACAATATAATAAAAACATTCTTTGAGGAATTCTATCAAACATGTTGAGGGCACACCTTTACTAAGACCAAAACCAACATGTAAATCAGCCTAATTAGGGTTACTCAAGCCCCCTTTAGTTAAACCATAACCAAAAACCAACCACATATGCAAACCATTATAAAAAATATTTAAAACATAGTTTCAACCAATACAAAACCGCATGCATAAAGACCCTCAACAATATTTTGAAATCCACCATTCATAATTCATAAACCAATGTTTAAAACACAATACACATGCCTTTATTTTGAAATTACAATGAGTCATGGAGTACATGCCTTATACAAGAAGATTCCAAGGAGAAACATGACTCTTGAGACCCTTTGAAGAACACATGAGAAACCCTAGCCTCCAATTTTCCAAGAGGGTATTTTAGAGGATATTAGAAGTGTTATGATCCTTTTATATGTATTATGGAAGGCCATATAGGGTTATATAACATAAGGAAATTAGGGTTTGGAAGTAGGAAATGTGAAAAATACCCTAGACTTAAATTAAAACAATTCACATCCAGGGGTACGACTCACCTTACCATTTGTATCTAAGGGAATGAGTGACACCCCGAATCATATAAAACATCGCCAAGACCTTAACTACTAGTTTCTATAAAAATTACTCTTTCTATGTTATACCTAAGGGGATGAGTGGATACATCAATCTTATCCACCAACCATATGGTGGACAGATTACACTAGACAGCTCAAACATGCACCATACGACTTATACTATACAACTCGTAAGCTCCCGTATGACTCTTACCCATATGATTTATACCTTGGGTAGTAGCTAAGCAATAATTACTGTCTAGGGTACAATTGGACCACCTAGTCATCTTATGACTCATAACCAAGGGTATGAGTAACTCCCTTGAGTCATACCAAGTAAAAAAGGGTCCAAACATTGGAAATTTACAAGGGTCAAATTCCGAGGATGTTTCACTAATATCATGAATACTAGACATCTACTAGTTGTAAACTCATTATAGAATCTTGATGTAAACAGGTCTTAAAGTCATAAATTATTGGACTTTAACTGGTCTTACCATCTTCTAGTCACAAATCTAGAGTAAACCATCATATTTCTAAAATAACATTAGGCTCAAGAATATAATGAAAATAATGTTTAAAGACGTATTGAGTTTGTAAGGAGTTAATAGTAATCTTGGTCTAAGATGGTCTGAAGAGGCCCACTCCTCACCTCAAAAATCAAATTCAATGAAAATTCTTCCCAAAACTAAACTAAGGTTTAAAATATCTCTTCAAAGAACTAATCATCCTCATGAGTCATTAGATAGTCAATTCACCCCAAGAATGTGTAGTTAAGTTAATTATGCCTAATTATGATCCCTTACTCGGCTAAATAATCAAAATTAGAATAATTATAACTCCAAATCATAATTCTAACCACAAACTAGCATAATATTGTATTAGTACTGTAATTAAGCTTATTCTAAGAGAAAGGTAAGACTAGCCTACCTAAGCACAAAAGAATGCTAAATAAACTCTATTATATTGGAGATTTCCCCTTCTAAGAAGCTTTTATAGATGCCATGATATCAAAATAGTAATAAACACTTTAATATGAGAACAATGGTACCCGTAATGCATTTTTGTGTTTTGGGTCTAAAATTAAGTTAAAATTCCATGTGTGGCCTACTTGTAGAATGACACTTTCGAAACTATTAACATGTACCTCAAAGCTCAATGATCACTTACCCTCATGAATGGATAAATTTCACCCTTCAAATGATTGTAATATCAATCTAATAAAAATTTAGGTATTTGGGATTAAATGAAGAAATTAAACCAAGAATTAATAAGAAATTTACAAGGATTTTGATAAGAAGATGATTTTTCTGATATCTCCAATAGCCCACAGTACCAACATGATCACTCTCTTAATTTTTCACACTCTAAAAGTTGTAATGCTCTTGAGAATTGTGAAAAAATAGGAGGAATTGGGTAGAGGGATAAATTTAATGCCCTCCCAGGTGCTGCTTAAGTGGCCACTTGAGCACTTATGTGGTCACCACTAAAGGGGCCCATGAATCGCTAAAGTGATCCCCTCTTGGATAACCCTTCACTAAAACGAGAATGGTGCACTTAAGAGACACCCGCTTAAGTGGTAAGGTATCATTAAAGAAAATTATCTTAAACCCCAACCACTTAAGTGACCACTAGGCTGCTAAAGTGGCCTCAACATAGGAGACCAAATGTTTCTTTAGAATTAACTGAAGGATGCATTTGCTGAAGCTCAAAATATCCCAAATTTCTATTGATCCATTAGGATTCATTTGAAATTATGTGAATGCAATTAGACTATGCTACCATATCAAATTTTAAATTTTGAACACAATAGAATTATCAAAATTTCCATTCTGGTCATTTCGATGAAATACGGGCCCTACACCTAAGGGCTATTTTTATCGTATTTTTACCAATCGCTCAAAATAAGTGTTCAAGCCTAGGGATCAAAAAAAAAGTTCCCCCTAGTCTTAAATCAGGGTTCCAAAGTTGATGGAACTGTCAAAATTGGCATACAGGGCTGCTAAACTAAAGATTTTATGTGATAGGAAATTCCTACTAGTGAAGACTAGTGTGACGTGGTTTCATGGCACTTTCAATACTTAAAACCAGAAAATAGGAAATTATTTAGGTCCATTTTGGTAGATATGATATGTTTTTGTTTTTGTTTTCCAGGAAACTAGGATCTGGAGATGAAAAGATGAAAAAAGTGAAGTGTGCGGAAGACCTTTCTTACGGGCCCACTTATGGGCCATAAGTGACACTTACGACATTTGTTAGTGGCCACATAAGTGTCATAAGAAAAATATTGGAGAATCAAAAGTGTGGAATTTTTGTCTGATATTTACGAAGGAGAACTATGTCCCTCGTAAGTCCTACATAAGTGGAGTTCTACAACATGATGGATGGTTTTGTACATACGACCCACTTAGGGGTCCAAAATTACAACTTATAACTCGTAAGTGGTCACCGACCCAGTTTTTGTTATTTGTTTTGCTAGGAGTTTTAGGGTTTTGATGTATTCCATAAATACTCTTTTGATGTTTTTGTATTAGTTTATGCCCTTTTACACATACTTTATATTTGCAACTCCATATTAATTCTAAGATTCGACTTTTGATCTTGGAATTCATTGTTCTTTGTTTTTACAGTTGATTATTAATTTGCGTTTTTTATTTTTTTCTTAAATTACTATAAGATTATTTGTATGTATTTTTTGACAAATTCAATGGATGTTCTTACAAACATGAGTGGCTAAACCACATAACTATGGTTGTCGAAACTCTGGCAAAATAGCAAAGTAGAGAAAGTTCAGTGTCATTCTAAATCAGTGCATATGCATGTATTGTGATCATCTTTGGTTTTATTGCTATATTAACTACCAAAGAAGTTAAGAACTTGCCTGTATTTGAGATCATAGTCACAAGAGAAGTTAAGAAGACCACAACAATAATTCGAGGCTACCAACCCTCATCTAATTAACTTGACCCCCAAAAGGATAAAGTTATAATGGGATCCAAGACAAAAGTTAGTAAGGTGACATGCTGAGACTTACAACATAAAGAGTGAAAATTACAAACAACATTCACAAGATGGTTGGTAATACATATCTTAACATGTAATACATATCTTGTTAGATTCTGCATATAAGACATTGAGTTAGTTTGACGAAGAATGATAAGTCTATAGAGTTAGGAAGTCAAGGAGAATACAGTCCTAGTATTCAACTTAGATTGATATCAAGCCAAAAGCGGTAAAGATTTGTTACTCTTTATATTTTTCTCACTAAGTCATCCTATTTTCTTTTTTGTATTTTTCCAGCTACTTCACCAAATTCATAAGATATATTCAGCCTATTCCATGTGATTTGTAGCTAAACCTCTGTTGGGTTACTATATTTAGCAACGACCATGTTGTGCTTTATTTTAGGTATAGCTTAGGCGACATCTTCTTTTGGTGTCGTTGCTAGGGAATCCGGTTACACCTTGATTGATTAAAGTTGTTCAGGTTGTTGGGTTTTACTTTTCTATTTTTATTGGGGTGTATGCTCGTGTATGACCAATACTAGTAGTCAAGAAAATCCCTTCATCCTACCTAATTCAGCTATTACAAGAATCCTATGACAGAATAATAGGATGTGGAACATAGTCGTGAAGCTTATCATGAGCTACCTTAAGATGATCCACTTGAGTTGAATCCTCCACCTCCTCTTAGTGCTCAGGAGACAGTTGTACAAACCAATATATGGTTATAAGCTTAAGAGAATGCAAGGAGGGGTGTGGCTTCTATCATGCTGCTTAAAAAGAAAGACAAAGGAAGAAAGTAGAGCATCGAGCAAAACTCAATATAGGTAGAACAGATAGAGTTCAACTGTCCCAAGCTTTTACGTACTTTCCGACATATGATGATCAGGAGGATGACTTAGGATATGTTGAGCCTATCGAGACATGAGCTATCATTCATCCATAATTACCCTTAAGGATTAAAGTTTTATATTAAAAGTTCTATGATTCAGCTACTCAATTTGAAGGGTATGTTTGCTTGTTGGCTAATTAATGACACAAACAGGCATATCATAAATTTTGTTGGGATCTACACTTTGTATAATTTACTCGGTGTTAGTCAAGAAGTTTTGAGACTTATGTAGTTCCCATTCTCACTGATGGATGAAGCTATATAATGGTTATGGGAACTACCTCATGGGTCCATCACTAATTGGAATGAGTTGTGGAAGCAGTTCTTGGAAAATTTTTTCCTACTTTTTAGAAAGTATTAGTAAAAGCATGGGATATATAATGTCAGGCAATTGTATTTTGAACCATTGTACGAGGCATGATTAAGGTTCAACAAGAAGTTAGGGATGGTGCCTAGTCAAAAACTTTCTAGAAGGAATTTGCTTGAGATATTTTATTAATCCATGAATGCCACTACCAAATTTGTTATAGATACTAATACTAGTGGAGATTTTATGAGCCTACACTGGGAGTTAGCTTCAAAAATTATAGATTAGGACTCTCTGAACAACCAACGGTGGCATACTCGGGAGGTAAAAATAGTACTCGGTACTTATGCTATTGGTTCTTCCAGAGTGAAGATAATTATAGGTGATAAATTAGCTCAAGAGATTGCACAATTGAGGAAAGATAATGGGTTGTTAACCAAGCAATTCTCAACTTTGAGTTTAGAAAAGGTGAATGCAATGGGCACACAAGGTAAAGCTTATAATCTATGTGATTATGATATTGAGAAAGAGGCAAAGTACCTAGATATTTAGGTAGTGACTTTTTGAGACAAGGTCTAAGGATAAAATTAAGATATTTGGAAGTCAAAGAAAGGAATCAAGGTAAAAAATATCATGACGATAAATATAAAGATCTAAGTAAAGAGAGATACAGTGACTGGATATGAAAGAATGACTATAAAGAGAAAGGTGGTGCATATGTTCCTATGGTAAACCGTGATACCTATTTGAGGATGCAAGCATTATTGACTAATCTAGTTAAGGGTTTATAGAATCAACAGAGTTGCCTTAATAGATTTGGGTAGATATTTCAAGACTGAGCTAGAAAGTTGAATCGCATGCTATCATAATTAAGCAACTTATGTAGAAGTTTGGTCAAATGTTAGTGAATTTGAATCATCATCAACTAGGCGCACTTTCGAGAAATACTGTGCAAAATACAAAGAACGATAGTCACTGCTTAGCAATCACCACTCTGAGTGGTAAGGCTACTATTATTCATATGCCTGTAGTTGATGAGGTTTATGATAATATTATGGATATTTATGATATGCCCAAAGTGGAATATATAAAGTTGGTGATTAGTGGTGAGTTATTCTAAAAAATGATTAGTGAGGATAAATGAGTAGAGAAGGATAAAGGTAAGGGAAGTAGCTTGAAGCCAATTCTATGACCTCACCCACCTTTTCCTCAAAGGATGAAATAGCAAAAGAAAGAAGGAAAGTAGAATAAGTTTATTGATATGCTAAAGGAGTTGAGTCGGAACATTTCTTTTCTTAAAGCTCTTGATGCTTGGCTATGCAAAAATTTTTAAGGATCTGCTAACAAAGAAGAAAACTATCATTTATGAGGATATTTTTTTTTTATCATTTTAGTGTGATTATATCTCGATCACTTGTGAAAAGAAAGATGACCCCGGTGACTTTACAATTCCTTGTACGATTGGGTTATCTAGATGTTCCAAAGCTTTGTATTGCTTTCATACAAATATTAAATTAATGCCATTGGCAGTGTTCAAATAGTTGGGCTTGAGACCTCCCAAACCAATGACAATCCAGTTATTGATGGCAGATCGCACGGTGAAAAAACACGTGGTCATATTATTTGATGCTTTGGTAATGTTGGACAACTTTATATTTTGAGCCAACTTTGTGGTCTTGGATTGTGAAGTTGATTTTAAAATGCCCAAAATTTGGGAGAATATTTTTGGACATGGGTATAGTGTTAGTTGATACAGAAAGAGCTGAGCTTAAGTTCAGGATGAATGATGATGAAGTCACGTCAATATCCATAGAACCATAAAGCACCCAACTAATATCAGGGTGGTTTCAATAATAAACTGTGTTGATAACCTAGAGGCTAACCCTTTGGCCACCTTGATGATGTCTGAGTAATTAATATTCCTACACCATGCTGCAATGTTAAATCAGGTAATGCTTGGGAGGTAACCTAAGGTATCTTGTTAATTTTGCTTTTGTACTAATTCGTGTTAGTGTGATTAACATTGGATTTGTGCACAAAGGTGTCAAAAGTATGTTCCTAACTCTCTTGCTTTGTATCTGTCCAATGCATTGGAGACAATGTATGTCTATTCAATAGGGGTGGGGTTACTTTTAGGTCTAGATGTTCTCTTAGGTTTTTTGTTGTCGTGTCTCTTTTCTTTGGATCATATTCTTAGTAGAGCTGACATTTTTAGGTTGTTTTGTTTTTTCTTGTATATGTGTAATGTTTTTTGTGTGTTTAGTTAAGAGAAAAAGAAGGAACCCAAGGGAAGTTGACGTATTTTGTTTGTTTTTAAGTCTTTTGTGAAAAATAATACCCGACCAAAAAGTTTTTGTGAATTGTATGATATGCATATATGTGTGACCATTGTGAATGTGTTTATAGCATTAATGTTAGTGACAGAATAAATATAGCTTAGTATTTGCATGAACTGGATCGGTAGTAGTTGGTAATACAACCTTGTACCATGTGCGTGTAAGATACTTACCTTGGTCCCTTTGTCCATTTAATCCTTAACTTTCACGTTTAGTCTTGTGTACGTTGTAGTATAGTTGGTTAGGACACTATTATAGGTCGTTCTTGATTTAGTCCACTCTTATCCTAAATAACCTTCCAAATGCGAAAAAGTATCCTTTGATCCCTGATTTGAGTCTACATAGACCTATTTTATTATTTCTACCTTTCACCTTTCCATTTTAGTTACAATAAACCTATTTTGGCTCTGGTCCCTCACTGAACATTGTGCACCTCAACTCAGGCAAATCACCTATGTATAGGGTGGCTATCATAGGGGTGCATAGTTGAAGTTAGGTATGAAGAAAAGTTTGAATAAGAGAAGAAAAGTAGGGTTGAGTCTAGTAATAATAAAAAAAAATTGGAAAAAGAGAAGAATAAAAATAAAGAAAATTGAAAATGAAAAAAAGAAAAAGAAAGAATAAAAAAATGCACCCAACCTGAATGAGCAATAAAAGAGATCACGGGAGAAATAAAAGAAAATTGCAGTTGAGATGTGAACCCCAAAAGCAATTGTGGTGTCAAGGAGGGTTTGTCACTAGTTCCCAAATGTATCATACTAGCCCCTAATCCTTCATTACAAGGCAAATAAAGTCCTATAGTGAGTCTAGTCCGACCATCTAAAGACTAAGGTAAAGAAAATAAGGGCAAGTCTATGATATTCACTGCACATTGATGGGAACTTCTTTTGTGAGTGTGAGTGTGTCATTATTCTCCGTGTATTAACATGCATGAATATACTGGAAAGTGGGACTTCTTTGCTTTTAGGGTACATGGTTGTGTTGCTAGCTACGTATCTGTTTGGTTAGTGTAACTTGTACATTTGCTTAGTTTTTTGTTGCTAATGTAATCTCATAGCTTGATTCCTTTGTGTCTCTTTGTTTTGCTATATAGATCGACACAGTACTTTTGAAAAGTTTTAAATAAGTGGGGGTAATGTGTTTGAGCTGAAATTTAGTTGACTGTCGTAGGTAACTTAGGTTCCTTTTGGTTAAGCATCATTGTATGATTTTTATGTGTTTGTATCTTGAGGACATACAAACATTCTAAGTTGAGGGTGTTGATGTACCATTGTCTCATGAAACTTTTGATCCTTAAAACCAGAAAATATGCAAATACGTAGGTCTGTTTTGTTAGATATGACGTGTTTTTATGTTTTTTTTTAAGGAAATTAGGTTTTGGAGATAAAGGAAAAAAAAGAAGTGTAGTGAGCAAAAAAACATACTTATGGGTCCACTTACGGGCTGTAAGTGACACTTATATCTATCATAAGTGACATTTATTGCCACCATAAGTGGCCAGGTAGGTGTCATAAGAAAACGATTTGAGAATCTGAAGTTTTGAGTTTTTGTCTGATAGTTGCAATGGAGCAATTACATAGCATAATTAGCACTAACACCCCTCGTAAGTGCCTGCGTTAGTAAAGTTCCACATGATGTTGGATGGTCCGATAAATATGACCCACTTAGCGGTCCGTAAGTACCACTTACGCACCATAAGTGTTCAGAGACTCAGTTTTTCTTATTTGTTTTTGTTAGGATTTTTATGGTTTTGATATATACTGTAAATAACCTTTTGGTGTTTTTGTATTAGTTTACTCACTTTTATGCACACTTTACATTCGTAACTCCATATTATCTCTAAGATTAAACTTTTTACCTTGGAATCCATGGGTCTTGGTTTTTACAATTGATTATTAATTTGAGATTCAGGTTTTTATCTTATATTATTATAAGATAATTTATATGCCATCTATGATAAATTCAATGGATGTCCTTGAAAACATGAGTGTCTAATCCACCTAACTAGGGTTGTGGGAACCCTGACGAAAGTAGAGGAGTGCAATATAATTCTAAATCAGTGTTTATGCATGTATTGTTATAATTTTTTGTTTTATTTCTTTCTTAAATACTGAAGAAGTTAAGAACTTTCTTGTATTTGATATCATAGCCACAAAGGAGGTTGAGATTAGGAAAACAAGATCACAACAATAATTTAATGTTACCAACCTTCGTCTAGTTAACTTGACACCCAAAAGAGGATAGTTAAACTGGGATCCAAGACAAGGGTAAGTAAGGCGACACTCTGAGACTCGTAAGGTGAAGAGTGAAATTTATCAAAGGCGTTCACAAGACAGTTAGTAATAAATATCTTGTCAAATTTTACATACAAAGCATTGAGTTAGTTTGATGTACCACGATAAGTCTACAAATATAGAAAGTCACAAGAAGCATAGTCGTACTAGTCATCTCAGATTGGTTTCAACCCAAAAAAGAAAAAGATTTGTTACTCTTGATATTGTTCTCCCTAAATCCCCCATTTACTTTTCTGCATTTTTTCGGCTACTTCAACAAATTTTGTTGTTTACTCTATTTCATAGCAACCATGTTGTGCTTTCTTTAGCGGTATAGCTTAGGCGACATCAAAGGCTTCAAAACTGGAAATTGTCTCTAAACACCAAAATGAACCACTCGTTAACTAAACTATCGACTCTAGCAAGTCACAAATGACTTGGGGCAGCCATTGGAAGTCTCTCAATGATTAAAATATGTGGAAAAGTAGAAAATAGCCCAAAAGGTGATTACAATATCCACTATTAAAAGGACTTTTGTACACAAAATAAAAGGGTTAGGATGCACCAGAAGGCTCGAATAGGTAGGGACATTAGGCCTTCATCTCGCTCTCAATCTCCCAAGTACCCTTCTCTTCTATGTAGTGTCTCTACTGAACCTTAACTACATCAATCTCCATAGAGAGGAACTCCTAACATCCCTAGTTAATATGAACCAGCTTCTCCACAGAGGTCAATCTCTTATTTAACTAAACCAAGTCCCACTGAAGCAAATGTGACTCACAATTAACGTGACATTGCACCCTTGAAATATGGAAAACTTGATGAACAATAGGAAAAACAAGGGATAAGTATAACTCATAATACACCTCTCTAACTACAGAAGATCTCATAAGGTCCAATATATCTTGGGATTACCTTGCCTTTCCTAGCAAACCTTATCACGCTCTTCATGGGTGATACTCAAAGGAATACCCAATCTCCAACTCCAAACCATAAGGCATGAAGTCTATAATCTGCATAGGAATTCTGCCTATTTTGAGCTACACTCAGCCTATTTGGAATCACCCTGACTCTATCAATGACTCCCAATGTAAGTCCATACCACGAGGCCTAATCTTAGACGTCTCGAACTATCAAATTGGAGATTAATAATGCCTATTATATAATGCCTCAAATGGTGCCAGCTTAATACTAAAATGATAGCTATTATTATATGCTTACTCCTCTAATGCTAAGTGTTTCTCCTTCTGACCTCCAAAATCCATGACACAAGCTCAAAGCATATCCTCAAGAACCTGAATAGCTTGCTCTAAATGTCTATCGATCTAAGGGTGAAGGCGATGCAAAGATTCACCTGAGTATCCAACTCCACCTGAAAATCTCTCTAGAACCAAGAAAGGGATAATAAGCCTCTGTCAAAAATAATAGATATAGGAATTCCATGAAGGATTACTATCTCACAAACATAGATATGGGCTAAACTCTTTGTACTATAGAAGATTTGAATAGATAAAAAGTGTGCCAATTTGATAAATCAATGTACGATTACCCAAATACCATCAAAACTATGAGAGGTGAGAGGCAAACCAATAACAAAGTCCATGGTGATCTACTCCCACTCCCTCTTAGGAATGAGCAATCTCTGAATCAATCCATAGGCCTCTGATTCTCGGCCTTCACCTACTAAGAACATAGGCAATGAGCTACAAAGTGTTCCATCTTTCCCTTTATACCACTCCACTAGTAATGTTTCCTCAAATCCCTATATATCTTAGTTGTCCCAAGGTGAATAAAGTATCTAGAGTTGTGAGCCTTATACAATATCGGCTGAATCAAGTCACCAACCATCAAAATGCAAATGCAACTATCATATCTCAAAATACCCTCAAAATATATGGTAGCCCTCCTAGACTCACCACTCAACACCTAATCAAGAAAGATACAAAGTCTCTAATCCTCAAACTCGTGACTCCGAATCTACTTAAATAAGGTAGACCTTGCTCCAACTCTGGTAAGGATCATCTTAGGTTCTAAAATATTAAGTCACATCATAAAATTTGCTAAACACAGGATGTCCTATGCTAAATGCTCAAAGACTAAAATAATAGGTAAACTACCCGTATATACCGCCTTTCAGATCAAGGTATTTTTTACTATTATGACCCAATTTCTTAGGTCATGATGGCACGTACTATAACACACCAGTACTTAATTTGACTCGTAGACTAAACCTACTAGTAATGCACTATGAGATAAAGGAATGAAGATAGCATAAAAATATAATAAATGACTTATACATATAACACAGTCCCAAAACCTGGTGAAATTAGTATAAGATCTTCTAATGCAGTAAGGATACAAAATGAAATACTAAATGAATAAACAGGTACAACCCATCTATAAATGCAACATAGAGATTAATCTAGTACACAAGAAGGAGAATAGTAGTATCCAAACACTGTGAGATTAACCCAAATCTCTAATCCACAATTGACCCTCATGACACATACAACAACGGTGATAACCCGTACTATGACCTGTAAGTTGCAAAAGTATATTATGAGTACCAAACACATGATACTAGTAGGAAACTGTCGAGTTAGCTCCAAAGATAATGTAAACTACTTGCTTAGATAAAATCCATGCAAGAATGTAAACTACTGCCAAATATCAATGAAGCTAACCTGATAAAACTAGGGAGATAGTATGGAAAAACTATCCTATTCTAGTCGTACTCAAGTACTAAAGTACTATATCATATATCACTAGATAATATACAAATAAAGGGTAGAAGAAGGACATATACATGTATACAAGGCCAAGAAATAGATATAAAACATGTATAATAAAGAAAGAAAGGTATATATTATAGTACTATAGTTAGATACACACACATATATAGGCTAACTCAAAGATAACAACATAAAGTCGCCAACCTAACCCACTCCAGGAAATCCTAACCAAGTAGAAAAAGCTAGTACTAGCATAATTTGGGCCTATAATAACAATGTTTAACAATGATATAATTATCTGTAATATAATTATAGTAAAAGGAAGGAATTGGAATCATACCTCAAATCTCTGTACCAATTCATAATCAGCGTACCACAAACTAACCATAATAACAACAATACAATAACTGGCTAATCTGGACAAACAGAACCGAAATCAAGCCCCATAACACAAAAGCCTCAATTAGTATATAGAAAAAAACATGCAATATTCATAACTTATAAATATGCAACCCCTCATAAGGCTAATTGATATAGGAACCAAACAACATAATGGTGATAGGCAATGCACATGCATGAATTAATACAAGTAAGTCCATTATACCATAACTGATCCAAGTTCCATAAAGTAACGTAGTGTATACATCTCCTCCAGCTAAATGACTTGCAAAGACAGGACCTACGATGACCTTATACTAAAGGGGCCTTAGCCTCAAATATTTTTAGTATGTTCATTACCTAGGGTTAGAGGATCCTATAGGTGTAATAAGTATCTCCACTTAAGGGTCGATTCACCAATATGCCCTTCGGACTCATAAATTACACAAAGTAATAAAAGTCTACTCATAATCGTATCCTAACATCCCTATCTAACATGAAATATATATATAAGAAACTATCTTGGGAAGAAGAATAAACAAAAACTTACCTTGAAGTGAAACCATAAATTCTTTCCCAAAAATTATTCGTCTTTACTCCATGATCCCAAAATGTCATCGTGCTATCCAGATAGTAATAATATGGAGTATTATAAGACCCATTTTTCAATATTATTGGTTGGGTCAAAATTTGAGTAAAAAATAGGCCTATCGAGCTTGCAAAATGAATTCCAAACTAAATTCGTCATGAGGTCCCTCGAATTAAAAGAAATGTCTACTCAAAAGTTGAGTACAAATAGTTCATGAATTGGGGCCCAAATAAGAGCCTAAATATTAGGAATTGAAAGACCTAATATCTAAGAATTTACCATGAAATAGAATGGAAATTGAAGGAAAAATTAATAAGAAATAACCAAGGAGTATTAGGTTAGTTTACCTTAGATTCAACAGATGATTCCCTATTTTTTCCTCTCTCCAAGCCCTCACAATGGTGTGAAAAGGGTAAAGGAAATGATGAAAAATTAGGTAAAGAAGGGGGATTTATCCACCCTCAGGTGTCGCGAAAGCAGTCACCCAGCCGCTAAAGTAGCACCACGACTACTTAAGCGGTCTGGTATAAGGGATGTGTGCCGCCAAAGTAGGTTCTTCTTTAGCGGGCCTTAGCCAAATGGTCCAAGGCCACTTAAGCATCTCATGGGAGCTAACACAGCTCCATTAGCGCTAAAGAGGTAGTATTAGGTTCTAGATATCAGATTTTGCTATATCCAAAAATGGACTTTGACCGTGTGCTCTACATTTTTTTTTAAACCCCACATGCACAAATAAACTATGTTATTATATTAATTTAGATATTTCGAACTCTATGGACCCATCTAAACTTTCATCCAAGATTGTTTTAACAAAATGTGGGGCCCACACCCATAGTTGCTTTTGTCATAAAATATACTTAATATCTTAAAATGAGTCTGAAAGCCCCGAGACTTGAACAAAATTTCCCCTATCCTAGAAATAATTTTTCAAAGCTGATGACACCGTCAGAATTCCTATCTGAAATTATCGACTAAGAGTTCCAATCCAATGTAAATTCCTTAACAACAAAATCTCCAAAATAAAAAAATGAACTTAAAATCCAAGGAACTATTTGATAACTGAATCGATAGTTCTAGCAAGTCATAAATGACTCATAACCATTGTGGGGAGGCTCAAAATGCAGGAAATGCACAGTAATTGAAGAAAATACCTAGAGGGTCCTTACAATATTCACACACCATCTCATGATCACAAGGATATAACATTGGATTATGTCAGGACCTCTTAAGAAAACTACTATCAAACTCTAAAACCGACAACGAACCCTGCAAATCACCAACAAGCCCAACTTACACTAAGAACTTCTTGATGAATTGGACGTCATCTTTTGATGTGAAGTGTTCATAAAAGGCTCAGAACCCCCAACGCCAGATCTTGAAAGGCTAAAATAATCACAAACCCTACCGAAGCCTGGGCTGGTCCTAAATCCTCTGTCTGAAGCTGAAGATCCCTAATGTCAATCTCTAACTCCCTAGTCTAATGTTGTACTAAAACTCTAGAAACACGTTCTTAAGTCCCAAGTGAATCTACTAATAACCTCTCTCATCCATCGAGACAAAATAGAATCAAAAAATGTAATTAAGGCTTATAGAAACACAGACACATAACAAGGAGTCAAAAATAGAATTTACTAGAAATGCCCCATAGCATTCCAAAGATAGGACATGGGCATCTCTTCACCAATGTGTAGTACTATACTAGACACTTATCTTTTGAACCAACCCACCGATAAATTGAGGATCTAATACCAAATTTTCATTACCCAATTTCTCAGGTCATGATGGCTTTAATTATAACACTGTAGTAGGTAGCCAACTAGTAGTTCAAAACTGCCAGTAACTGACTACCAAGAGAAATGGATGAAGATAGCAAAAAAATGTAATAGAAGACCAATACATATAACAAGAGTCCAAAATCTTGTGGAATCAGTACTAGAGTTTCTACTATAGTATGGACAAAATAAAATACTAGATGAATATACAGGTACAACCCATATATGAATGAAGCATAAAGATTAGTCTAGTCCATAAGAGGGAGAATGGTAATACTCTAAACATCAGGAGCTTACCCTAAATCTATTATCAATAGATATTTCACACGATGCACACAATAATGGTAAGAACCTATATTATGATTTGCAGGCAATAAAAGTGTAGTATGAGTACCAAACACGTGGCACTCAATAGGCAACTACCAACTGCGATCCAAAGATACTGCAATATAACATGTAAGTGGGAATGTTAACTACAACCAAATATCTAGGAATACAACTTGATAAAACTAGAGAAGCAATAAGGACTAACTATCTTATTTTAGATGTAATCAATAACTAAAGCACTATACTGTATATCAATAACCAATATATAAATAAAGCATAAAAGAAGGATATTTAGCAGTATACATGGCTAAGGAATGGATGCACAACATGAATAAATGATAGAAGAGAGGGATATTTGATAATACAATAGTTAGATATATAAATACACACACAAACATATATATAGGAATAATCAAAGTTGAAAACCAAAAGTAGCCACCCTAACCCCTCTAGAGAATCCTAATCAAGTAGAAAAAGCTATCACTAGAATGAACTAGGCTTATAATAACAATGTCTAACCATGATATAATTATTCACAGTATAATTATAGTAAAAGAGAGGAATTGGAATCATACCTCAAATCTTTTTACCAGTCAATAATCAACTTGCCACAAACTAACCATAATAACAAAAATATAGTAACCTACTAATCCAGACAAATAATTCAAAAAATTGGGCCCTAATACTGTGAAGGCTCAATCTGAACACAACACACAGAAAGCCATGCTTCTAACCTATATCTATGAAACCCCTCAATATGATAGATAGATATAGAAACCAAACAACATACTGGTGATAGGCAATGCACATGTATGCATGAATTCAAGTAAATCCATAATACCATAATTAATCCAAGTGCCATAAAGTAACCCAATATGTACACCTTTTCTAGCTCAATGGCTTGCAAAGGCAAAACCTACAGCAACCTCACTCTCTAGCATGATTGCTTACAAAAGAAGGGGACCCTAGCGGGTTTGGGAGTACCCATTTACACCGACCTGGTCCCGATCCATGATATCAAATCATCATCATCATTATAAATCTACTTTATCTGGCATCGAAGATATATATATATATATATATATATAAATAGACTTGAACCATGGCTAAAATAGTGTAAATATGTCAATGTGTTGCCTAAGATCAACTTCGAGACCAAATCAGTATCAAAGACAACAGAGTTCAAAATATCACTCGACCAAAGTTAATAGTAGTAGTAAAATCATGGACCGTGATCTATCTCGATCAAATCTCTAAAACCTCATTTTCAGTCTTAAAATCTCATAAATCATCCATTAAGATGGTATGATTCCCATTATGAAAAAATCCATTTTAAAAGTAAAAAATGGGAATAAATTATTTTTTAGGAAAACAGTCGTAAAACCATATATTTTGTTGGAATCATACCATTAAGTCAGCATGAGAGTAGAAAATCTATGCATGTCATCACCATTATCTAAAAAATGCAATTATAAGCATCTAAATGTCCATAAATTATGGCTACATACATTACAAGGATAAATCAACCACTCAGAGCCCAACCGATATTGTCATCATGGACTTGGGCCCAATAATATATATAAAACATAACCACAATACCATAATCCAGAAAATGATGTTAATCCACCGAGTCAAGTAGTAAAAGTTATCTTAAAGGGGCCTTTCCGTCAACTATTTCAAATATTCTCGTAACCTTGGGTTATAGGATCCTATAATCTTAACAAGTATTTCACCATAATGGCCGATTCATCCTTCTATCCCCTGAACTCATAATTACTCTATGTCATTAAGCTATACCTATAACCATATCATAAAACACCTATCTAACATTCAATATATATGAAACACTATAATGTGATAAAGAGTAGACAAATGCCTTCCTCATTGTCGAATAATAAATCCTTAAATCACCGATTAATAGTCTATCTTTGCTCCATGATTCTAAAATGTTATCATGCTATAAAAATAGTAATCTACATGTCATAAGGAGTAAAATGAGACCCATATTGCTATAATAAGGGTCGATTCAAGAACAAGCCTATAGGACCCGCAAACGGAATCAATAATTAAATCAGTAATGAGGTCCCTCAAAGGACAAGAAGTGTGCTCAAAAGTTGAGGACAAATGATGCACAAACCAGTGCCCAAATTAGACCCTAAATTGTTAGGGACTTAAAGAGCTAATTTCTAAGAATTTACCATGAAATAGTGTAGAAATTGAGGGGTAAACTAATGAAATATAACAAAGGAGTGTAAGGCTAGTTTACTTTCACTTTAATGGATGATTCCCTACTCTTACCTCTCTTCAAGCTCTAAAAATATTAAAGGAAATAATGGAAAATAGGATGAATAAGGGGGATTTATCCACCCTTGCTGCCGCTAAAGAGGTCACCCAGCCGCTTAAGTGGTCTAGTGCGAGGGACGAGTACTGCTAAAGCAGCCTCATTGGCGCTAAAGTAGGTTCTGCTTAAGTAGCCCCCTTACAACTAAAATGGGCCTTAGTCAAATGTCCAAGGTCTTTAAGTGGCTCATGAGAGTGCTTGCTGCTAAAACAGCTCTATGAGCGCTAAAGAGGTCATATCAGGTACCATATATTAGATTTTTTTAAGTCCAAAAATAAACTTTGTAAGGGTGTTCGGGAGTTATTTAAAACCCTGTACCCACAAACAAACTATGCTACCATACAAAATTTGACATCTTAGACTTAATACAATAGTAAAAGGATTTTATTTGAGATTGTTTCAACTAAATATGGGGCCCATACCTATAGTTCTATTTTTTATACAATTTACCTAATAGCGTATAATGTCTGAATGACTCAGGACTTAAACCAAAGGTCCCCCTCACTTATATTCAATGTTCCAAAGTTAATGGCTTTTTTAGAATTCCCATATGAGGTCATATACCAAGAGTTTTTGTCCAAAATAAATTCCTTAACAGCAAAAATACTCCAAATTTAGGAAATGAGCCTAAAACCCAAATGAACTATCCGATAATTGAACCAATACTTTTGCGAAGTCACAAATGACCTTTAGCTACAATGGTAGGATCAAAATGCTAGTAATGCAATTAATAGATGAAATGAACTATAGGATCATTACAGCTACCATGTTCGCTTTGACTTGATGCTATAGAATATAGATATCATATTCCTTTAGCAACTCCATCCCTCTGCGCTGCCTAGATTTAAACACTCTCTAAGTCACAAGCTGTTAAAGACTATGCTGATCTGTGTAGATATCATAAGGCACACTATATAAATATTGCCTCTAAATCTTTAGTGCAAAATTACTGCCGCCAACTCTAAATCATGAGTGGGGTAGTTGCAGTCGTACAGGTTTAGCTGCCTCAACATATAAGCAATAAGTTAATCATGCTACATAAACACAATCCAAAACAATACAAAAGGCATCACAATATACGATGAATCACTCACCCTTAATAGAAACAGATAATATAGAAGTTGAATTAAGGAAACCCTTGAGTTTTTGGAAGCTCAACTCATACTCCTTAGACTACTAGGAAAGAACCTCCTTCTGGGTCGATCTGGTCACCGGTACTGCAATATTATGTGAAGCCCTCAATAAACCATTTGTAGTAACCAACCAAATTGATAAATCTACAAACCTCTTACAGAGATTTAGGATAGGTACAATAGCCTAAATCTTCATTATGTCCACCATAATACCATCCTTTGACACCACAACCTAGGAATGTCACTAACTCGAGCCAAAACTCACAGTTTGAGAATTTGGCAAAAAGACATGATCACTCAAAGTCTAGAGAAATATCCTTAAATGTTGGATATATTTCTCCCTACTAATACCCAAGAATGTAATTGATGAACAAAATTATGAAATGGTCTAAATAAGATCTAAACACATAGCTCATCAAATCTATGAGCGTGACTGGGCATCAGTCAACATAAAAGACATCAGCAGGAACTCATAATGGCCATATCAAGTCTTGAAAGATGTCTTTGCGATGTCCTCATCCCGAATCCTCAACTGATGGTAACTGGATGTCAGATCAAGCTTAGATAACATCACAGCTCCCTGAAGCTTGTTAAATACATTATCAATATGAGGCATAAATATCTATTCTCTACTAAAACATTATTAATATTCTTGTAATCAATATAGATAGGAAAATAACCATCCTTATTCATAAAAAAACATGATAGAAACACCCCATGGCTAAACACTAGACCTAATAAAACCCTTACCCAAAAGATCCTGAAGCTAAGAATTTAGCTCCATATCTCAGCAGGAGCCATATGGTAAGATGCCATAGAAATAGTTAGGGTTTTTCACTCAAGACCAATAATAAACTTAATAGTACACTCAGGAGAAAAACTAGCTAGATCAAAAGGAAAAAGATAAAAAAATCATGAACTATAGGAATAGAGTCGAGTGAGGGACTCTTCATACTAACATCATGAATATAAGTAAGATATGACTCGCAATAACTTAATATAAGTCTCTTATTATGAACATAAGAAATAACATCGTGAGCTCATGATTAATAAATCTCTGCCACATAATTGGGGTATGTCAGGCATGGCTAAGGTAATAGTCTTGGATAAATAATCCAAGACTACATGATAGGTGGATAACTAGTCCATGCACAGAATCGCATCAAAATCCATCATATCAAACTCGATAAGATTACCTTGAGTATTAAAATCTCAAATAGCCATAACACATCATCTATAAAAATTGATCCACTACTAAAGAATAAGCTATGAGAGTAGATACACATAATGACACAGATAAAGAATCCCAAGACAACCCTAATTGTAGTGAATAATAAGTGGGAACATAAGAATAAGTGAATTCATCAAATAAGAAAAAGCCAACTGATGGCGTAATAAGATCGTACCTATAATAACAAAATCAGAAGACTCTTTTTACATCCAAGTAGGTATAGATAAAAATAACCTCGCCTTTCACCTGGCTGGATACATCCTAAGGATGTCCACAAGCACCCTAGGGACCACCTCAACAATATTATATACAACCTCTAGTTGGGGTTAGGGATGCCCTAATCGATGAAACACTCTATGTTCAGGTACAACCACCCTATGCCAAGGATACTCTCTAGAGAAAAGGTCAAATACCCTACATTGATAACATACCTAAGGTGCTACACTTTATCAAAACGAGATAACTAACCTAGAATAACCACCTCTACTAGAAAACTAAGAATATGAGCCTCTCCAAGGTTGACCGCTACTCTGGCTAGGAAGATTACTATAGATAGACTAACCTTTATTTGTAATATAAAGTGAGGAATTAATGAGCCTACTACACTAGACCTAATACTGATAAGACTGGCATAGGAGATGCCTACCCTGAGAACCATTGTTTTTGAATTGTGAACAACTTTTACTCCTACTGAAATCACCCTGATAACATGACCTCTTTTATCTTTCCCTTGGGCCTCATATGTATCTCCTTTATAGTTTGAGCATGATCATAGACCTCAATAAAAAATTAATCGACAACAACCAAACTCTATGTAGACATACAAATAGGAAGATTCAATCTCCATATAAAACACCAAATCTTCTTAAACTTAATTGGCAAACTAGATGTAGCATGTCTAGCCAACTCATAAAATCAAGCCTTATACCCTAAAAAGATAATAGATCCATACTATAATCTTAAGAATTGATCTCCTAGATGATCTCTAAGGTACAAGGCATATCCTTATCTAAGAATACCTCAAAGAACTAAGTCTATGTCAACGAGGGAAACTTATCTAGCTTGGAATCAAAATAACCTCTCATCTAACATCGAGCAGCCATATCTAAGTGAAAAGTATTATACTCAATACGGGTCTCAACTATACCCAAATTGCATATCATATCCTCATAACCAACCAATACCTCATGTACATCCTTTCCCAGTGCCTAAAAAACTAGGAGTTAATCTTAAGAATTTAACTAATATCTTCTTCTCCTCAACAGACATAAAAGGATGAGAAACTATTAGTGATGGAGAAATATCAACTCTAGGAGTTGTAGATAAAAGATGCACCCCTATCAGAGGTGCACCACAAACCAAACCCAAAAGATGAACTGGAGCATCTCTGATCAATGATGAAGAAATAAACCCCTATGGAGCCTAGGCTTTTCCTTGTCCCACCACTAGATGGGGTGGAGGAATCTTTAGTGCGAGAGCAGGGATAAAGTCTAGTGAAGGCTCCCTATGCTTATCTCTAACTAGGGATACAAATCTTGGCAGTCCCCAACCTCTATGTTATCTATATCCTCTGGTAAAATCACTAGTCACAGACTTGGGGTCCTTCTTTTTAGTAGTAGTAGCTCGTGTCCTAGCCATTTTAAGAAGACTGAAACCAAATAAATCTTAAAAACCAAAATTGACTCTTAGCTCAAAATGAATGAAGGAAGTAAAGATCTCCTAAGAAAGCCCTATAGACTTCTAAAGATAAGAAATATACGTCATAGTTTTGATTTTCAAAGCTCTACTAGACACTTGCTCTTGTACAAACAATATTGGTGAACCTAAGCTCTCATAATAAAATTTTTACAACCCAATTTCTTGAGTCATGATGGCACCTACTTTATTCCACCAGTAGGTAAGCCAAACCATAGCTCAAAGCTGTAGGTAATAGGCTAGATGCTGGAAAATGGTACAAATGCAAAAAATATGCATGTAAATGAATTACAAGCCACAAATCATAAGAATTATAGCATAACTAAAGAGAAATAAAATTATACAACTAAAGATGATCCACCAATGTCCATAATAGCAAGCATAAGATAAGCCCATAGGGTGCTACCTCGTCATACGAATGTTGATGAGCAATGTTTCCAATTGTTGCCAAAGCTGCAAATAGATCGAGATGACTCCCAAAATTAATAGACAAGATTTTGAGGTACAAAAACTTAAAACAAAATAATCCACTCCAAAATGCCTCGCTAATTGAGAAAGAAATCATGCTAAGCCTAACCTGAGTATGATACTTCCAATGAGTAGTTAATCTAAAATTTTGCAGAAACTAAAACTCAAGGTCAAGCTAAGGAAACCAATACCATGACAACAGTCTATCATTTGAACATCTATCAACCATAATACCTCCAAACAGAAGAAAACCAAAATAATAGCTAAAAAGTATGTTTATCTATCCTATTAATGAAACCCCGACTGTGAAAAATCTAAAAATGAAGGCTACACCCAAACTCTATAACTCATAGCTGAAATCTCAACACCAAAGTTAAATTGATCGATCTCAACCATCCCAATGAATCTTTTAGATGGGTAAGCATCCATACTTTAAATCTATTATAACCTCAAAAACACCATTCAAAGGCATTAAATCCAAAAATAAAGCTAACAATTCTTAATTGAGGACAAACACCCAAATCAACCTCGCTATCCAAATCAGACATAACCCTACTAGTCTTATCTTAGTTAAAGTAAAGATATAGTTGAGGACTACAATCATGATAGAGGGTAAACCACATGCTAAAATAACTACAATCAACTCTATATCCATTGGAGGGCATGAATAATCAAAGCATGTCAAGAACTCACCAAGGCTGCAAGCAGTTCTAAAGATAACAAAACACAAATAACTCAGAGAAATACAACCTTTTCCCAAAATTGGTCAATTTAATACTCTATCTTAGCAATGAATACCCAATATACCTAGTTAAGAAGTAGTCTTAGAAAAGATCATCTATCTCTACCTCCCTTAACTATAATATAACAAGAACAAATTCTTAGCAAGAATAGAGTATTCAACTCCATACCAATACTAAGATAAACTAGTACTAGGAGAGAAATTCACCAAACCTGAAAAGCAAGCCCAAGACGTATAAATATCAACATCAAAACAATAGTTGAGCGACGAACTAGCCAAATTATAAGAATGGATCCCAAAATGGTAGTCTTAACAAAGAGGCTATAGAGAAGGATAGTCAAACCTCAGTAGACCTAAAGGCACACCCCATCATCACAAATACTAAAATAGACAATAAAACAAAATTTCCAACTCTAGAACAAAAATAGAACCATAAAAGTCCAACTTTCCCTTTCATAGTCCATGCCACAGCTAATCTAACATCACTAATAAAAGAAAAAAATGACCAACCTCACCTCACTATAAGAGAGAAGCCATCCAACCGAGCTAGCTTCCTAGGCCGACTAATAAGAATTACAAGGAAGGGAACTCTAGCTAGATAATACTTGTTTAGTCATCTATCAAGCAAAGACCAATTATCAAAAATTGGCAATAATAAAAATAGTAATAAAAATGCCAATATAAAGAGTAGGTGGTATCAAAATTTAAAATCAATGAAAAGTACCACTTTAGTGCCATAAGAAAACCAATATGCCATGGTAAATGGGACTTGAACCCAAATGCAATATCCCTAGGGAAATATCAATAAAGATCCACTCTATCCACTACTAAAAAAAATCTTCTACGAGATAGTCACATAATCATGAACTCTACATTAAGGAACACAACCCTAAAAATTATAATACCAAAGTGTACAATCATAATAGGTACAAAAACTCCAATTCAAATTAGATAAAAGGCTAAGTCAAGAAATAAAAGGCACAACTATCATGGTGAAATCCAATGTCACATTCTCGATGTATTAAAAGGAGTATAACTTTGAGTGGGTCAAAACACAAGCTAAGCATCATAATCACTAATCGAGGTACTAAGTCCACTATCTCTACTTAAGGTGCCATAATACTATAAGACTAATTTTGATAAGTTGAATATCTAATAATCCGATATTGGGACACTCTCTAGACTAATGACCAACTTTTCTGTAGATGTAGTAAACCCTTGAAGCTCTAACTTGATGAGAAACATGATTTGACCTCAACTGGCTGACCAACTGATGTTGGTAGCAACCCATACTGGGATAACTATCTTCCCAAAGATCATAACATATATCAAGAGCTCTAGGTTGGTGAGGAACATATGCTAACTCTTTTTTAACAACCGACTTGCACTTGGGGCACTCTCTAGACTGATGACCAATCTTATTACAACCATGAAAAGCTCCTAAAATACTCTAAGGTACTATGAACACTAATATAAAATGATTTTCATGACTTAAAATCCCACACCAAATAATCTACAAGGTTTAATGAGAACTCTATCCCTGATCACTATGACTAATTTGAGAGCCACCTATAGTCTAAAATACTACCTGCATAGAACTAATAGACTTGAAGTAAAACTGATCATCGTTGGGAGATCCTCACTCCCAAATGGTATACAATAGCATTATACTGGTGATATGGCCTCATACATCTACCTCCATAAGTCTTAATACGTACTCTCTTTATGGCCCTTAAATAATTAATAATCTAAGGGAAAGAAGACCTAGCTGCTATCAAATATGTCGATGCCAAATATAATAACAAGGATAATACTTCAATAAATTCATACAACATCTCATACTCTGAATGATATTGAATAAAAGCATGTATTTCCTACTTAAAAAACACAATATCATTCTCTAAAAGAAATGGGGAACCCTATTGAACACCAACAAACCCAACTCTAGCCTAAGAAATTCTTAATGAATCAAACCTTATCTTTGGCAGTGGGGTGTCTGCAAATAGGCTTGGAATTCCAATATTGAATCTCGAGAGGCTGAATCGGTCAAAAGATTTATTGGAGCTTAGTAATAGTCCAAATCCTTTGACTGATGCTTAAGATCTTCTATAGGGGACCCTTCATCTGTAAGCCATTATGCCAAAGAAGAGACTTTGTTGTAGAGAATGCCTTTATGAGTCATCAAACTTGATAAGGTATATAAATCGGGTAAATTATGGCATTTTGATCAGGTATGGTATTATGGATTTACTTTACATTTATCTCTTCTTGTACATTACCTATCACTAGTATGTTATTTGGTTGTTGTAGCTATCATCCTTATAGGGATTGCATAGGTATAGTTTATGAGTTTTATTTGTTGAGCGTTAATTAAGCCTTCAAATTTAAGGGGTTTGGTTAGGTGTTATTTGTCCAACTAGCCAATTAATTTATTGTTATTCCTATGGTTAGTTCATAATCGGTTGATTTTAGACTATAATGAACTGGAGGTATGTTTCTAATCCCTTCTCTCTTACAGTAAACTATAGTATGAGTTATGTTTCTAATCCCTTCTCTCTTATAGTAAACTATAGTACAGATAATTATCTTATGGATAGACATTAGGGTTAGGGAACCTAATTATGCCAACACTAGTTTCCTACTTAATTAGGATTCCTTGAGATGCTAGGTTGGTTACCTTTTTCATTACCTTGAGAGTTTATATATATATATATATATATATATATATATATATATATATATATCATATGTATATGTATATGCATATACAATATTACCATATATCTCTGTCTTCCTCGCCTATTAATGTCATATATAGGTATTCTTGGCCTTGTACCCTACTATATACATCCCTTTTATACTCTTTATTTGTATATTTTTCTAGTGATATACAATATAGTGCATTAGTTCCTGAGTACAACTAGATTAGGATAGGTCATCCTTATTGCCTCTCTTGCTTTATTATGATAACTTCTTATATTATTGCCTATAGTTTTTATTCCTTCTTTCTATATTATCTATATTTTCATTATCTACGGAGCCAAGGCAGAAGTTTCCTACTAGGTGCCATGTTTTTATATTATATATATTTTCATTATCTATGGAGCTAAGTCAGCAGTTGCCTACTAAGTACCATGTTTTTGTACTCATACTACACTTTTAAAGAATGCAGATCATGGTGTGAGCTCTCACCATTGTTGTCTATATCTTGTAGAGGAGTTATGGATTAGAGATTTGGGGTGAGCTCCTATTATTTGGAGTACTTCTACACTCCCTCTTGTTGTTTAGACTAATCTCTATATTATATTTTGAGATTGGTTATATTTGTTTATTTATTCAGTAATGAACCTTGTACTTTTCTTGTATTAGAATCTCTTTTACTAACTTCACCAAGTTTTGGGACTACTATATGTATGTTAGCCCTTGTATCATATTTATTCCACAAATTTTCTCTTATTTCTCTGGATAGTTCATAACTAATGATTTTGAACTATGGGCCAACTTACCTACTAGTTGGTTATAGTAAGTGCCATCATGACCTAAAAATTTGTGTTGTGATAGCTTAAGCAGACACTTAAACTCTGAAGTGTTCACTGGTAAAGTGGCCCGTGAATTGCTAAAGTGATCCCCGCTTGGGTCACCCTACGCTAAAGCGAGCAGGGTGTCATTTAAGCGACACCCACTTTAGTGGTAAGTTTCCAGCTAAAGTGACCTAACTTGGACCAGCCACAACCATTTAAGTGGCCACTTTTGCTTTAGCGGATGCATCAAGTCACTAATGTATCATATGAAACTTTGAAAATTTCAAATTTTCACAGACCCATTGGGTTTATTTGGAATTCCATTAATGCAAATACACTATGCTACCCTATCAAATTCAATATTTGAGCCTCAATGTCATCATCAAAATTTCCATCAAGGGTCGTTCTGATGAAATATGGGCGCCAGACACAAGGGTGATTTTGACCAATTTTCAAGCGATAATCCAAAATGAGTTCAGAAGCCTTAGGGACCAAACTAAATCTCCCCTAGCCTAAAATCAATGTTTCAGAGCTGATGGAACTATCAAAATTAGTATATAAGGTCGGTAACTTGAAGCTTTTGCTCGATAGCTAATTCTTACCAAGGAAGGCTTCAAAATAGAAAATTGACTCTAAAAAATAAATAAACTACCTGATAACTAAACTATCAGCTCTAGTAAGTCACAAACAAATTAAGGCAGCTATTGAAAATCTCTAAATGGCAAAATATATGGAAAAGCATAAAATAACCTGGAATCTCATTACATAAGTGAAGCCTCTAACAAGAAGTCATTCCATTCGTTATTGTCATATAATAATCCTAATATGTAGCATCCATCTCTACACGTTTTGTGATCAACTCTAATGATTTTTCTGATGATTTTTAAGAAAGTACAAATTTTGATAAAATTAAGAGACATTCTAGGATTAAATAATTCTCTACTTATTAGGTATCCAAATTAAAATTTCTAACTCTCCTCCCATGTAGCCTTCAGTGCCGTTCATTGTCTCTTCTATTCCACACCCACACATTGGAAATTCATAATATGCCATATCTCATGCACTAGTATATTTTTTTTTTGTATTTGACCATTCTGTGAATGTTGTTTTTTCTATATCTGATCGGCTTAGTACACTTTTAGCTCATCTAGCTTCTTCAAATATAATAATGTTCTATCCATGTACATGGAATAACAATCGCCCCACTGATGGCTCTCTATAATGTATGCCAAATTTATAAATTCTCTATCAAGCTTCTATAGCTAATATGTATCTACAATCTAGATATTTTTAATTTCATCATTATTTGCAGTAGTACTAACAGATTCTATTATTGCATTTTCTCCATCAGAACCTTTATTGAGAATTTTGAACACGTACTTCACCAATATAGAAAAATTACACAATTCGATATTTATATGTGTATCAAAATTGACAATCAAGTTTCTATTATAGGGGATAATATCGATTGCAGAAACTAACATCAATTTTTTTGACTTCAATATTTGTATCCTTTCTTTGATAAAGAGGGAATACATTTGCATCAAAGCTTGTTCTATCATTGAATTTTTTAAGAAAATGCTTTGAACACTTAGCTTGTTTCATAAAAGGGCAATTGAGATTTGGTTCGCCGCAAGGTCCACGCATCATAAATTTATTCACTGCAATATAAATATAAGAATCAACTTCAATGTCTAGTATTTAGCTAATATTATTTTGTCAATATTATCAGTTGAGGGTCATTTCCATATTTGATGCAGAATGAGCAATATATGTGCATTAGGTAAGCCTCTTTTCTAGAACTCAATTGTATATATGCTTATATGTGAAATGGGAAAAACAATGGTATACATGCTTATATGTGTAATGGGACAAACAATGACTATTGAATAGTGTCGTCACTACCAGTTCCAACAAATAGACACTTAGTCATGATGTTCACTGTCAAATTGTATTTTGAGTATGAATAAACAAAAATAGTTAGGAGAATATTATTATGTATAAGCACATTAACATTGTTATAGTGACTCTCATTTCATTTCTTAACTTAAATTCTATTTAAGGTATGAAATAAATTGGAACTGAATATATCATCTTCTAGTTAGATCAAATAAAATCCTTTCTAATAAAGTGCCAACTCAGATATTACTAGTTTGGTTTTCATAAGGATTGATGCTTTCATTTTAACTCAAAGTTAACTCGAAAGAACAATCTTATCCTTTCTAAGGAAAAAGTAGCAATGCTTTTGACAGTCTTTAAAACAAAGAATTCACATGCAATTATTTTTCCGAAGGTTTCTATATTTTAGATGCTATAGTAGGTTATAAATTCATTTCAAATACTTTGCATATGATGTCAACCCGAATGCAATCATTTTTATTTCCAATTTGTGCATCATTTCATTTACATATGGCTTCTTTGGCTTGCATGTGAATGAGGAGTAAATCTGGATATAAAACCCAACTATAAATTTCCATTGTATTTTAATGAATACGTTTCTTACATAGAGGTCCCACAGTGTGGTTGGAAGGCAGGAAAATTGTTTCCCTATAATTTAATAATTAAAATCTCCCTGAGAAATAACATCCACAAACTAGAGTAAAGATCAGCCCTAAGCATTCTTTTATTATTACGAATAAAATGAATCTTTACTCTTTAATTGTCATGTAACCATCAAAATGTATTGTTTCAATAGTCTACCAGCTTATAGTAGAGTCTGTCCTTCATTAAGCTTTGGTTATAATTGGAAATTGTGAAATTGTCGTATTGTCAACTTTTTCCTCCATGTAGGTTTTATTCATTACATCTGCCAAAGAATTCCATGTTTATGTCCATCTTCACTAGATGGGCTTATTAATAGATAGGACATATACATGAAACTTGGATGCAGACCAATGATTCTTTGAATTACATTTCTTCTATGTTCTATAATAACATCTCGATGAAAGTTTTCATCAGTGAGATCACAAATTATTAATCCCGCAACCTCAAAAACCATGGGCATATTATATTAGTGACTATCTCTTCTTCTCTCTGATAGAAATCACAGATTAAATATAGATTATGGTTAATCTATAAATATGTCCCTTACTATTCTAACTTAGGCATTATGCTTGCGGAGCATTTCAATTATCTCTAAATTATATGAGATACAATTTCTTCATATGATAGTCTTTGAATTCTATTATCTATCTCATTTTCAGTTACATATATATAGAGCTAGGCTAATTGTAGGCTTTTTCCCATTTTTGGCAATAGAAATCCAATATGATAATAATTTTTATCGCTCATCCTGAAAAGATGAGGTTCCTTTGAATGATTGATATATTTGTCAGCTCATCCTCACATTGATGTACATTTAAACAAAAAGTTATAAGCCCTGACATTTTTTCTAAAGTTTATGTCTAGTTATCTGAACTCTGTGCTTAAAAAATATTTGTGATAAGATATTGGTTGTCTCAGTAAAGGTAGTCTTACATGGCCTTCCGTATAAAAAATAGCAAAGTTAAAGTATGTTGTCTTTCTAATTTTTTTGGTCCATTTTTCATGCCATAAAATAGAATCACAATATTGATAGTTGTGCATTTGTGGGATGAAATTTCAAGCTGTTGTGAAGTTTATCTTCTTGTGATTATTCATTCAATCGTTATTGAAAATATTTGTTGTTAAGGAATAAGAAACTCTTTTATCATATCCTATACGATCAATTATTTAGTATTGGAGTACACTAGACATTAACTAAGGACATGCAATATCCCTAGCATAAAGCAAAGTTAGGCTTGTTCTTACCAATTGAGTTTGAACTAAGTTTAAACTAGGCTTAAATTCAAATGAGTACTCCTAGAATATAAAGTGTTATGAGGCCCAATATCCAATAAATTAAATATCTTATAGTCTTAATTCCAATGCCTTCATTCATTTGTTAATCCACTTTTAGAGTAAAAAGTTATGGTCATTTTATAGAGATTGTCCGTGCTAAAAATTGTTATCATTGTTGCAATGCTTTGTCATTCCAGTGAAGAATTTGCAATGATGGACGAGTTTTTGAAATAAAAAAAGAGGCATTTCTTAACTTTCTTTTTATGGGTATTGGGTTCTTAACTCAAAAACATCATTCCATAACCATAGGGACAATATTTCAAGGTCTAGAGTGAAAATTCTTCATTGAGGTAAATGCTTCCATCATCTTCTTCATTCTTCAATCCAATAATATCTTAGAAACATTAGAATAATATTTATGGTGAAATTTTTGGGGATTAGATCCTAAGTTCATGAGATATTAGGTAAAACCTGTAGATTGGGATAATATCACCTATAATTACCTCTAGATTGTTAACTAGCGATTCTTGGCATGAATTAATCATTCTAAAATATGAATTTGATGATTGGGAGTCCTGAATTCTATAAAAACAAGGAATATTTAGCTTTAAAACTTTGTTAATGGTGATGGGTTGAGTATAATAGAACGAGTTAATGGTTAATTGACCCTTGGGAAATATTTTATGCCAAGAAAAAGGATAGAATATGTGCATTGAATTCTGAAAGTAGTTATTCAAAGAGTGATTGATTAATTACTTTTGTAATTATTTGATTTCTAGACGATTGGACTAATAGAGGCATGGAGGAAAGGAAATGACAACATTGGTATGGCTTGCTTGTTCCAAAATCTTTGATCAACGTCGGTCATGTTTTAATATGTAGTAGACTTAGGTTAGATACATGTTATAATTTTAGTTTTTATGAGAGACTTTTTGTCTAGGCCTACATGCATGGAGGTTGGATGAATAAAATATGAAATTAATGTAATAAGGATCTATTGAGTGTTTTTGTTCTTTGTGGTGATCCCTTGAAGGTTAATTGTATTTTTATGACTTACTTGAAGATTTACAAGCTTGAAGATTTACAAGTTTAATATGTGAATGTGAATAACAATAACATAATTAGATGAACTTGTACTCTATAAAACTATTTTTTAAAACCTTAAAAGGGGTGAATATGATATTTAGTCTTTTTGAAATATAAGATATTCTTGTTGAAGGGTACCGAGGAGAATTTATCATGATAAGAGGGTATGGTGTTGTAATACCCCATATTATTCTTATCTCAGTTCAGCTCCTAGTTGCAAAAATAAGAGGCTTAAAACCTAAAAATTTCACTAAGTGTTGGGGACTTAGTCATATTTTTGGCCTCTTGATGTGCTAGCTTCGTGTTATAACATTAAAGGCTTTTAGCTCGGAATAATTGTAAGTTCTTAAGTAAGCATTGTCATGTTTTATTATATTTTATATGATATTGCAAGAAAGTCAAGATGCATGAAAACCTCTGATAATTACGTCAAGAAGAATAAGATTTGATCAAAGTAGAGTAGAAGATCTTAGTTGATGACTTGTCTGATAGGTCGTCAACCATCTGATAAGTCGTCATACTCGGCCATTACCTATAGATAAATTGCAATAAATTGAAGGAGTAGTTGACGACCTGGTCTGATAGGCTGTCAACTATATGATAGGTCATCAGGCTTGGTCATCAGCTATAAGTAGAAAGAAAAAAAGGGGATGAATAGTTGACGACCTAGTCTGTTAGGTCATCAACTATGTGATAGGATATTACAGGAAGTAGTCAGGTGTAAGACAAAAAATTTGGAATTTGAATTTCAAATCAGAAAAGGTTTGGACTATTTTGAGGAAAATCTTAAGTTTCCGTAGGCATCTTGAACTTATTCTAAGTATCCGTTTTACATACTTTTTCTTGGGTTGAATTTTTGAATAATTTTTTTGGAATTATTATATTGGTTTTGGGAATTCTCTGGTGATTTGGAAGGAAGAATAATCTTATATCTTCATCATTGGTGAGTTAACTTTTTCTGAATTATGAATCTAATATATATTATTTCTTTTCATACAATGAGGAACTAATCCTCATAACTCAAGTTATGGAATCTATGAGTACGGCCTTGTGGATTCATTAGTTGACTAAGATTCGAAGCACTGTAGGAACTTCTTGATAATTCTTTTGTTATGTATATTATCTATTGGTTGCAAACAATAGATTAAATCTTATGATTGGTTTGCTTGAATTAGGTAATAAATTTAAAAGGAAGTGAATTATCAACGGGTATTTGGAAACATTAAATTTCCATCTAATGATTAATGTTGTAACAAGTTTAATAAACTCAAGGCAAGATCAGGATAAGTATAAGGATTTTCTAAGTTTGAGAAAATTAGGTAATTTGATATTTTAATAGGTCAAAAGACATTTATATAGATCACTAATAATGATAATCTATTGATCCTACATGTCATAATATTCTTAAGTTACAAGTAATGCACATTAAGTGTCAATACGCATAGTGAACACAACTCTGGTTTTACCATATCATTAATTTTAAACATTGAAATCTTGGTTGTGAGTTACTAAAATAAAGTGAATAGTGACATTTGTTTAAACTCTAAAAACCACCTATTTACAGGAAGTTATTAGCTATTAGTTGATTGAATCACAAATAGTCTTAATTAACATCATATTTCCAGTGAGATTCGACCCCAACCTAGTTGGGTTATTTATTTGATGACAACCACTTAGTCCCTTATAAGAGAGATGTAATTTAGGCATATCAAATTTTGGCATTGCTACTAGGGAATACGGTTGTTAATTGAGTATATCTATGATAATTAACTCTCAGTTTAGTTTCCTAAATTTTTATGTTTATTTGTTGTATATGCCTTAAACCAGAAGGTCAGGGGAACTACTATTATTTTTCAATCTAGAACCTTACCTGATTGGGAGAATGGATTTCCAACAAGAAGCTGATTGACTAGCCGTTTTGGCTAATGCACAATTCAATCAGCAAAATATTGATAACCCAGGTCGGGTGGCGAATACAAATGGTGGTGACTTGGGGGTGATTATTTGATTAATCCTACAAATCGGAGGCATACAGATAATGTAGTTACACTAGTATATCAGAATCGGTCAGTCAGAGGGAGAGCAAACCACCAACCTATTGTGCAATTTGTATTTAATAAAGAGGATGATACTGATCTGGATAAAACTAGTGCCACGAGAGCAATCATTCCACCACTATTAGTACTGGGTGTGAAGTTCAACATCACAAGCGCTATGATTCAACAGTTAAACCTCAAAGGGTTGTTTGGTGGACTTCTAAGGGATAACCCGAATATGAACTTGGTGAATTTTATCAACATCTGCAAATCTTTTGACACTCCAGGAGTTGGGCAAAATACAATTCGTCTAAGATTATTTCCATTATCTCTGTCAGGGGAAACAACATTGTGGTTGAATGAGTTAGCTCCTAATTTTATAACAAACTAGAGGTAGTTGTAAGGAGTTTTCCTAGCAAGGTTCTTTTTTCCTTTCAGGATATTACAATTGAGAGACGAGATTAGTAACTTTAGATAGTTACTATATGAAGCCCTTCATGAGAAATAGGTGAAATTCAAGAAAAAGTTTACCCAGTGCCCGAATTTTAAGATGATTGACGAGCACTTGATGGAAACATTCTACAGTGCTTTGAACTCTGTCACAAAGCCAACTATGGACAATTCTGTAGGAGAAACACCCATGGACCATACTTTTGCTAAGGCTGAGGAGATGTTGGAAAGATTGACTAAGACAAGTAGATCTTGGCATACCATGGTATCTATGGTAGCTAGTAATACTGTGTCTAGTGGTATAATAGTTGAACAACATAGGAGAGAAGAAGAATGTGACCATGATATGGCACATATGAAGATCTAGATAGATTTGCTCACTAAGAACTTATTATTGAAGAAGACAAAAAAGGAGAAAGCTATGGGATCTCAAAGTTGGAGAGCTAAATTAGATTCTAAAAAGAGGCAAACTTCTAGAAATTAGGGGTTTTCTGAGGCAATAGCCAAAGGAATCAAGGTCGGACTTGCTATTATAAAGGTGGTTACAGAGATAGTGAGCAAGGTGGTTAGAAAAATAAGAATGACATGAGTGGATTGTATATACCTCCTGGAAATCAAGACAATGCTGCTAATAGTTCTAAAAAGATGTCAATAGAAGATATGATGGCCATGCTACTGAAAAAAGTGAAGAAAACTAATAGTGGAGTGACAGACGTGAAGAGTGACTTATTATCCTTGAGTCAGTTAATTGACTCATATTTAACTTCTATTAAGAAATTAGAGCAGTAGATGAATCAGTTATTTTTGGCTTTCAACCATAGAAAGAGCGGAACATTGCTAGGTAATATGGTACAAAAATCATAGAATGATAATTCTTATATATCTATTACCACTAGAAGTGGTAAAGTATTACCTGACCCATATGTGAGTAAACTTGTTGTAGGTGATATGGTTGAGTTGGAGGTGGAAGCTGAGAAAAACATCCAGTGGAGTCTGAGACTACACAAGGATCCCAATTATATAGATCCTTGGTATTCCACAGGGATCCTTGAGGTCTAATATGGTGTGTTGGTACAACAAGTAGTGTGGTCGTCTCTTGGTGCTAAGATCAAGTATCAAATGCTAAATATAATCTTGGTGAAAATTAAGGGTGATATAGGTGGGAAAAAGGTACTAGTTTTTTAGATCAGTGGTGATGGTACCTTGTGGTACCAAGGGAGGTTATGTATTCCTCATGTCAATGGTTTGAGAGAAAAGGTATTAGTTGAGGCACATAAATCATGCTATGTTGTTCATCCTAATTTGATTTGATGTATCATGATCCCAAAGAGATATATTAGTGGAATACTATGAAGAAGGATATAGATAATTTATGGCCAAGTGTTATATTGTGTCAACAAGTGATAGTTGAGCACATGAGGCCTGGTGGGTTATATCAAGAAATGGAATTTCTGGAATGGAAATGGGAGAAAATAAATATGGATTTTGTTAACGATCTTCCTTGGGCTCGAAACTAATTTGATTCAGTTTGGATCATCATGGATAGGATGACAAAGTCCGTTTTTTTCTTACTGGTGCAGACTAACTTTTTGGCTGAGGACTATGTGTGGTTATATCTTCAGGAGATTGTAAAGTTGTATGAGGTACCTATTTTGATTATCTCTTATTGTGGTACTCAGTTTTCATCTCACTTTTGGCGGTTGTTTCAGAAGGGGTTAGGTACTGAGATTAATCTAAGTACTTTTATTCATCCACAGATAGATGGGAAAGTAGAGAGGACTATATAGACATTGAAGGGCATGCTTCATGCGTGTGTGATTGATTATGGTGGCATTTACATTGAGCATCTACCTTTGGTAGAGTTTGCTTACAATAATAGCTATCATTCTAGCATTGAGATGTCCTCTTTTGAGGCATGTAGGAGGTTTAGATATCCTATTTGGTAATTTGAGCTTGGTGAGGCAGATATGTTCGGTTTATATTTGGTTTATCAGTCTATGGAAAAGGTGAAGGTGATTTGGAATAGAATAAGGCTTCCCAAAGTCGGCAAAAGTCCTATGCGGATGTAAGCCGTAGAGACGTAGAGTTTGAGGTTGGGATAAGGTGTTCCTATGGTTAACTTCCATGATAAGAGTGATGCGGTTTGGTAAAAAGGGAAAGTTCAGTCCCAGATATATTTGTCCTTATGCAATTCTTTGGAGGGTTGGTAACGTGGCGTATGAATTACAGTTGCCTTCTAGTTTGAGCTCCATTCATATGATATTTTAGCTCCATTCATATGATATTTTATGTCTCTTAGTTGATAAAGTGTCTTGGTGATCCTTTTTTGGTACTTTCTTTTGAAGGATTGGGTATCTCGAATTCTCTGTCTTATGAAGAAGTTCCAGTTGAGATATTAAATCTATAGGTTCATCCATTTTAGACCACAGATTTGGCCTTAGTTAGGGTTCTATGGCGAAACCACAAGGTGGAAGAAGCTACATGGGAAGTGGAACCGTACATAAAGTCCAAATATCTACATTTATTTTCTGCTTTAGATATTTATGCAGATGGTATGTGTTCTTTATCACATGTTTGTTTTCTAACTTGGTTAAATGTTGGATTGATGTTTGACAATGCAAATGGCTTGTGTTTGTGTTTGACCTATCTTGTCCTTCATTCGGTGATGAATAAATTTAGTGAGGGAGACCGAAATACCCTGGGTTTGGACCCTCAAAAAAATTCCTGGATTTCTTGATTTTGGACATCATACGACTTGTGGGTACCATTCGTATGATGGGGTACGGTTGGTATGCTCTTGGTCATATGATACCCATTTCTGGTTTGTGGGACGAATTAGTTTCTGGAATTAGTATGACTTGGTGGGTACGAGTTGTATGGTTGGTGATGGGTCATATCCTTTAGGTTATCCTTCACATAATATGATACTTAGTAACTTAACTAGGATTTGAGTACGAGTGGTTCACCATGAGCCGTAAGTAAGTGTACGAGTCGTACCATTGACTTGTATGGTAGATAGCGTTAAAACTATCTTTGATTCTATTATGCCAGGGATACAATTTTTAGGGGTACTGATTGTATGATTTCGGTACCATTTGTTTTGGGTAAGTCATATTGTGGACAATGTTGGGTTAAAAGGGGAGGCCTAGGGTACGAGTGGTAGGTACCACTTGCATTGAAGGGTTCAAATGGTATGGGGGAGTTGTACCGTCGGATGGAAATTTTAAGCAGTTTAGGTTGGGGGTAATCTGGACATTCCCCCCACTTAACAACATATGTCCCCATGACTTGTAACTCATTTGGGATATTATTTTTCCTATTATTCTAATGTAAAATACTTAGAAATTCTCTCTAAGGCTCCTGGGTAAAAAAAGACTAGGGTTTTATCAAGTGGATCAATTTGAGGCTTGTAGGGGTGATTTCTTTCCATCATCATCATAATCTAATGCATATTACTCCTCCCTTGTTGTTAGTTCCAACTAAAGGAATATTTTTATGCATTGTTTTCATGGCATAAATATTGTATGGTTTTATGGGTTTTCAAATAAATTTTGGGGGGTTTGGTTATAATAGTAGGTTATGGTTTTCCTATATTTTAATTATGTTATTACATGATTTAATGGTGGTTTCGACAATTGGTTGCATGGGAATGGTTTATTTGTAATTGGATTTGATTTTGGAAACACTATGCACCCAACAAGTTTAATAAAATGCCCATGAGAATGCTTTTACTATATTATTGGAGTTTGAATGGAACTATTGCATGGTACGGTTTGGTAACGGAACCCTAAATGGTTTAAATGGTTTGTAATGGTTAAATGGTAAAGTTTAGTGTTCGTGGTTATGGTTAATTAAACTCTTTCATGGGGTACAAGGGAATCCCCTAAGTAAACATGGTAATGATTATCTTGTGGGATACATGGGATTCCCCAAGCAAACTTAATAATGGAACACTTGTAGGGTACACGGGATTCCCCCATGTTAACTTGATAATGTACACTATGCGTACATGGGAATCCCCTTACATAAAAAGGGTGGCTAAGGACATTGCTGGCAAAATATAGTCGGATGACAAAGCAACTACCTATAGCCTTGGTTAGTAATAATGGCATAATGGTTTGGTTGGATGGTAATGGTCTGAATTGGGTAATTATGGCAGAGTATGATAGGTAACCGCGAAGGTGCAAGTCCAATGGACGGACACTGGAAACTCATGTTTGCCGACATAAGGGTTGTTCGTAGCGACCATATATGATACTATGAGGTACATGGGAAGCCTCTAAGTACACTATACATATGTATCATAGAGAATGAAGGGTTTACAGGAATCCCCTACTCTTATGGCATCTCCAATTTGTATTGCTACACGCATCGAGGCCTGTTCAGGGGTAACACTGGACCCATATATCTTGTGGGTAGTTCCGTGATGATTAAGCTTCACATACCCTGGTTAATTGTTTTAATGGCATGCTAAACCTGGCTCACTTTCCTGGCATGGTTATATATATATATATATATGTATGGTTGTGTGCATACGGTTGGTTTACTTTGTTTTACTTGATGGAATTATTTTACCCTTATCCTGAGTTCATGCTAGTATTCACCCGCTAACTTGTCTTTGGGCGGTTGTATCCTCACACGATGCAAGAACCAACCATTCTATTCCTCCTGTTTTGTGATTGGATTCAGGATCAGCTATTAGATTGAAGTGGTGAGCTTTCATATTCCAGAAGGCTCTATTTAATATCATGAATGTCTTTACATACTTTGGTTAATTTATGGATATTGGTTTTGGCTACGGTTGGGGGCATATCCTAACCAGATATTTTTTTTATTGGTTAGTGATAACATCAACTCACTCCCATAATTAAGGGGTGAGGCGGTCATTGTCAAGTAATCCAATTTAAATTGGGGCCAAATCTCAAGGAGCTAAAAATAGACTTCAAACCCTATGGGTGTTCAAATTACTACGAGGTTACCCGAAATGCTAACAAAAATGACATGTAAAATAAAAAGGGGGGATTCGTTTGGAAACTTTTTGTACGATCTTTAGTTAGTCACCATGAGAATGACATTTTTGTTTTAAGCAACAATATTGGGAGAAATCTTGGGATTATGTCTAACTAAAGGCAAAGGTATGTGGTTTAATGATGGTTTAGCATAAAATTTAGTTGCTGACTAAAGGATAGGCTAGGTCGAAGGTCATTGTGATTAATCTTTCGATAAAACCACAATAATTTCACCTGTTGGCTCTTTCGAGCACCTAACAGGTGTGAAATTTGTAATCACCAAAAACCTCAATCAAGCATTCCTATTTCTAGGATGATGCTCTTGACATGATTTACACCCATAATACATTTATTTCAAATATTGCAAAAGAGAGCAAACCATAGGCTTAATTGTCCACCATTACCTTTTCCCCATATAACTTTTTTTCAAGGATGTTATGGGTTACCTTATATTCACCTTTATCCCTCTTTCGAGGATGATAAAGGGTTTCTAGAGTTTGGGTTATCACCCATCAAACCCATTTTGAGATTTAGGGCTTTTACCCATCAAATTCAAACTCATAAGCTCAAGCAATGGTAAAAGCCTTACTCTATAACTAAAAGTCAAGCAAACACAACTATACCTGCACACAAATTACACTCTAGTTCAACATAATTCGAAGACTAAATTACTTAGCTACTCATGAAGAAAGTAAAGAGAGATATACTATAAGGATTATCTAAAGCATTCATTCCTCACAAAAATGATAAGAATTCAAGCCTCTAAGATTAGTTATACTCTTGCCCAATGACGTTTTCAAGCTTTTCAATTCAAAATATCTTAATAGGTAAGCAATGCCCAAAGAAGAAAGGATTTTTACTTAAATATGGGTTGGGATATGTCTAAGTGATTTTACAATCTACCCTGGGCATATTCCCGCTGGACCACGATCGCTCAAGGCTTCCTGTGATTGCAGTTACGCGATCGCAATTGTGTACCGCGACTGCATTGTGCTTGACCATCTTAACTGACCGCGACTGCTGATTGAGGACCGCGGTCATAGTAACTGAGGTTGATGTAGTCCAAGTCTTCAGTTGCACTCTTCTTTGCTCCTTTTTATCATTTTCAGCTCCTATCCACATCTTTTGATCTCCTCAACTCTATGCCTACAAAGAGTGAATATTAGTACATCTAACCGCAAATTTGTTTCACACATTCATTCAAAACATGATAATATGAATTAATAATGAGTGCGAATGAGTGGTAAAATCACTACACATCAACACCCTCAACTTAAGAACTTGTTTGCCTTTAAGTAACACTGCCTATTATTACGAGACAATTCATTCTATCACTCAATGATCATGAAGACAAACTTTATTGCCAGCATCAACAGCTGTTCACACATGGGCAAATAGGCTTTTAACAACCCCCCTCCCCCCATCATGAAATGAAATAGTGTAGGATGCAATAGACTTTGGAGGAGAAACCATGTAACAAATACTAACACTCTAGAAATGACTCACATGTTGACATAAATAATGCTACACTTTCATTTATCTCATAATACTGAAGATGACAAAATCACCCACCTCAACTAGTTCACATGCCTTCTCACAAGAAAAGAAAGATTCACACACCTAGTTGACAATCATGCAACAAGGAATTTTAGGTGAAAACACTCACTCTCTGAAGAAATTCTCCATGTTAACAAATACCATGCCATAGGCTTGCCCCTATTTTCAACCACTACTACAATGACTACACTTGGTTGGGAATCACAAAGGTCTTATTGAGCTTGTAATGTAGGTTTAGGGTAGGGTAAGAGATTAACTTAGTAAAATAAGGCTACACCCTCCTTGAACTTCTACATCATACTCTTTTTATGCTTCGCTATTTGGGCCACTTCTTTTCACTTTTCTATTTTTCCTACTATTGCTTTTCTTTCTTGGTTTCCCCACTCTCCTTTTTTTCTCTTCTTCTATAATTTGCACATAGATAAAGCCTTTTTATTTATTTATGGGTTCTTTTGTTTATTCAAATCAATAAGAATTACTTTCTTAAGATTGTAAGTGCCTTCTTATGACTTTGTGGCTCAACTATACTTCTTTCTCTTTCCACCACCCCCAACTTAGGCTTTTATCCTTAATTTATATTCTTAAGTTCAAGGAGGATAGGGTTCAAGGGGGGATGAATCGAAGTATTACGACTTGTAATGCGTTTGCCAAAGAAAAGTCCAAAGGCTCAAAGAGGGTGACTAGAGTGGACTCCTATATATTGGTTGACTTTTTAGGCTAAAGTGAACTTTCAAAATTACAAGATGGCCTATGATGATTTTACCAACCAAGCACAATCAAAAATTAACTTTTAAAATATTAAAGCAACAGGTTCTAGATAGTATAAGTAAACATGATATGAAGATAATTAACCTCAAACACATGGCATACAAATGTTGTCAAAGGGGTTCAATTGTTCTACCCGCTCAAGACAAAGATGGAGTATTCACTATTTTTTCGAAGACAACTTTCAGAGTCATAGAAAGAGAGAAAAATTATGTCACAAAGTTTATCACGCCCATGCTTTTGAATTTTGCAAAATTCTTTGATGGAGGGGGTTTCTTGCCTTCGTATTTGCACCATATATAATTTTCTAATAATGGAAACCTCCAAGCTATCATCTCACATTGTAAATTATAGTACGAGTGACCCACTATATGGTTACTCAGACTTCACCAATAGATATTAATAAAACCCTAAACTATCAATGCTATAGGTACTCAGACTTCCCTTGTATTTTATGGCCTTGATGCCACGGGAACTCAAACTTCCCCTGCACCTATATTTATAAACCCAATCATGAAGGAAAGGCTCGTTTGATAAAATTTAGACTAAAATAGCAAACTTAGAACAAAACAACTAAACCATGAAAATGTGGGCACCATCAGAGTGCCAGAAAATTATAACCTAAATCAAAATCTAGATAAAATTTATCTAAAAGAGTAGAAAAGTATGTAGAAATATCAATGGTACAAGCCTAAATGAAATAAATTAGGAAACATCCCCAACTGAAAAGGTAGAAGCATCCCAACTACATAAATAATCAAGGATAACCAAGAGATAAGGATGCTCCCTAAAACTCCATCAAAGATAGCTATCAATTCTAGGCTCTACACTATCACCATTTACTTTGAGATCAGGCCATTCCTGTATGCAAAAACTTAAGCGAGAGTGTGAGTAAATTAGGAGGTAGTAGTAGATCAAACAACTTCTGTGTTCACAACCGTGGCTGACTTACGGTAATTGTGGATGGGCGGGTAACCACAATCTGTCTTAGGGACCATGGTCGCAGTAACCAAGGGTATTTCTGCTCTCCTATTTTCCCCTGTCTATCTTTTTTTCTCACTTGGTGCCTTTTTATCCCTTGATCGAATTTCAACTCAAATTTGCACATTTCTCCATTTCTAAGCTTATGCAACGCACTCTATAGTGTCACATATGCATGATTTATTCATATGCGAAGACTAACATTAATACTATAAAAATATAATAAAAAGGATACGAGTCATCCTTTTGGCATTTGTGGGTTGCCTCACACACACTGCCTTCGTTATCGTCATGGAACGATGTTGGCATGCATTAATTTGTCAAGGAGGGCGCACATGTCCCCACTTATCTAACTCCCCTTCATCAATTAACCTTCCAACAATGCTTTACACCTTTTCTTTCTCTTTGTTGATTAGACTTTAGGATAACCTCTCTTTTGACTGAGTGTTGGGCATTCCCCCCATCCAAGTCCTCAGTCACGTGCTTTTCCCTTACTTTTTCACTCTCCGTATGCATTACCAAAATTTAATCATTGCTTTAGAGATTAGAGATTGTGCCACTAGAGAAATTTCCCATTGGTTTAGCATCAAAACGTGCAAAGATTATCCCTATTTGAATCTCCAATTCTTTAATAGAGGTCGAATGGGTGACCACAGTCTTAGCAAGTAACGAAGTCTTCCTTTAATTCATGGACCACTTTGTGTATTCCTTTAACTCTATTCAAAATTCATGCTAGGAGATCCTTCATTCTATATCTATCAGTGTTAAATGAACTGGACTCTTTGTTAAAAGATCAATCATGGTGGGGCAGATAATGGAAATACTCATGTTCCCAATATCTCCAAACTCGGATACCAACCGAATTCCTCCAACCTTGATTTATACCTTGCCTATGATAGGCTGGGTGAGAATTTTTTGAATGTCTTTCTAAGTACCAAATTTCTTCATCCATCTTCCTGGATTCTTTCTCTTTGGCGTGGGTTTTTGATGCTATGGGATTTGCCAACTTCATAGATGCACCCATGAAATGCTTAGTTTGGAGCTCAAGTTGATTCAAGATCTTTGCCATGGTTACCTTTTGTTCCTCATCCCACTTTCTTTGTTCTCTAATAACTATGAATTTGGGTAGAGAGCTATTAGAAATGTTGATTTCGTGAGTATTTCGTTCCTATTTATTCTTAGTTACCTCTCTCAATCATTTTTTAGCCGCACTGAAGTGTAAGTTTAATAGGGAACCTTCCGCCGCATTATTTACCTCCGCTTGGCTCAAAGGATCTACTGCCTGATAGAATGTTTGGAGAAGTGTCTTCTTTAGAATCTCATGATTCGGGCATTTGGCTAACTTTCTATGAAATATTTTCTATACTTCTTAACGCTGCTACCCATTCCTTTGTCTAAATTTCCTAATTTCATCTCTTGGTTGACACACATTGGGGTGGGGGAGTATTGATCTAAAAAACATCTTTGTGAGCTATTTCCACAAAGTGAGAGAAGCTGTAGGGAGTATACAGAACCAAAATAATGCTTCCTCTCTTAGTGAGAATGGAAAGAGATGGAGCCGAAAAGACTCTTGAGAAATATTATAAATGTTGAATGGTGTGCACACATCCAAGAAATTCCTTAAGTAAACATGAGGATCCTCGCGAGTTTGACCACCATATAGCCTCTTTACTTGCAACACATGAAGCATGACATTAGCCACATAAAATGTCCCACTCCTATGATGAGGTGGGATATGGTTTTCACTCGCATGGTTCTCACTATTTATGTTGCTTTCTCTATGAGCGGGTATATCAAATGACTCTGCAGGATTAGTGCCTTCACTCATAATTTCATTCCTACTAAGATTTCCTACAAAAAATACAAAAATAACAATGAAAATAAAGTATGACACTCCGGATGCTCCCAAATAAGAATCACATCGCATAAGTTAAATCTATATTCACTCCCCGATAACATAGCCGTTTTGATAACACTTAACTCACTTCCGTAATTGAGGAGTGAGGCGGTCGTTGTCAAGCAACCTAATTTGAATTGGTGTCGAATCTCAAGGACTAAATTATAGACTTTAAAACCTATGGGTGTTTAAATAACTGCAAGGTTACCTGAAATACTAACAAAAATGACATGTAAAATTCAAAGGGTGATTTGTTTATAAACTTTTTGTATGATCTTTAATTTATTACCATAAGAATGACAGTTTTTTTTTAAGAAAAAATGTTGGGGGTAATCTTGGAATTATGTCTACCTAAAGGTAAAACTATGTGGGTTAATAATGGTTTAGCATGAAATTTAGTTGTTCACTGAAGGATAGGCTGGGTCGAAGGTCATTGTGATTAGTCTTTCGATAAAACCACAACAATTTCACCATTGGATCTTTCGAGCGCCTAACAAATATGAAATTCATATTCACCAAAAACCTCAATCAAGAATCCCTATTTCTAGGATGATGCTCTTGACAGGATTTACATATCTAATATACTTATTTCTAAGATTTTAAAAGAGAGCCAACCATAGGCTTATTTCTCCACCATTGCCTTTTCCCTCTATAACACTCTTTCAAGTATATTATAGGTTACCTCATATTTACCTTCATCTCTCTTTCGAGGATGATAAAGGGTTTCTAGAGTTTAGGATTTTCACCCATCAAACCCATTTGGAAATTTGGGGATTTTACCCATTAAATTCCAGCTCATAAGCTCAAGCAATGGTAAAATCCTTACTCAACAACTAACAATCATACAAACACAACAATACCCATAGACAAATTACACTCTAGTTCAACATAATACCAAGACTAAATTACTTAGAAACTCATTAAAAAAGTAAAGAGAGATATACCATAAGGAATATCCAAAGCATTAACTCTTCACAAAAATACAAAGAATTCAAGCCTCTAAGATTAGTTACACTCTTACCAAATTAGGGTTTGAATCTTTTTAATTTAAATATCTTAATAGTTAAGCAATGCCCAAAGAAAAAAGGATTTTAGCTTAAATATGGGTTGGGATGTGTCTAAGTTATTTTAAAAATCTGCCCCTGGGTATATTCCCATTAGACCGTGATTGCATAAGACTACCCGCGACCGCAGTTACACAATCAAAGTTATGTACTGTGACTGCATTATGCTTGACCATCTTAACTGACCGCGACCATGGATTAAGGATCGCAGTCATAGTAATCGATGCTGATGTTGTCCAGGTTTTTAGTTGCACTCTTCTTTGATCTTTTTTTATCATTTGTTGCTCCAATCTATATTTTTTTTATCTCCTCAACTCTACGCCTACAAATATTGGATATTAGTGCATCTAACTAAAAATTTGTCTTACTTATTCATTCAAACCAAGGTAATGTGCATGAATTATTAGTATGGATAAGTGGAAAAATCACCGCTCATCAATTAAAGGCTTTGTGTAACTACTATATATTAGAATGGGTGGTATTCGTAGAGGTGTCAACTTTAGTATTGTCATTGGTATTGGTGCTAATACTATTGGTGTTAATTTATGGTTGTTCCAACCTTTTAAGTTATGTTATGGATAGGAACTTGATTTTTATATTTGTTTGGTTATAGTTGATGATTGGTAATGAATGGTTGGACTTGTTTGGGTTGGTCATGGTTATAGACCTATCCAAAAGTCTAGAATAGTAATAAATTCTATCTTGTTATACGTTCGAAATTCATCCAACTTAAGGTATGCATATTTAGAGGTCAGGTTGGGTAACGAGGGTGGTCCCCAGTCTTGGATGGACTTGGGATGCCCATTACGATAAGACCCTGGTTCGGGTCATGCCACCTTTTGATAAAATACTAAATTTCACTCATGGATTATTTCAAACACCTCATGGGTGTGACAAGCTTAACAGTAAATTACCTCAACTAGCATTATTATTTCTAAGATGATTCTTATGAAAATAACTACTTCAAATAACACCCTTATTTCTAAGATAACACTATGAATGAAGCTAATTCAAGTTATTGTTCACAATTACTCTTCACACACATCACTCTTTCAAGGATAATGTAGGATCCAAGACAATTCGGGTTTTCACCCACAATGCTCAATTATCCAACAAGTAAAAGCAAAACCCATCATAATTAGCTAATTAATTAGACTAACAATCAACACCCACATATTAATTACCACCTATAAATATAACCCCAAGATAACAGTTTAGCTACTTATGAAATTAAAGGAAAAAAGTATACTCAAATTAGCATGTAATTCATCCATCATAAGCCAGATAAAGATAAACCCATGCTTTAATTTTAATTTATAACCAAATCTCTCTTGGAATACAACTAACAACTATTTTTCTCACTCAAAAATCTAGAAAATTAGATAAAAGATGTTGAAAACATTGAGAGATTTTGGAAAGTAAAAGTCTAAATCTGCCCCTTAAATTTCTCGACTGATCACGATTGCTGTCTCTTGGACACGATTGCGACCCCTACGATTGCAATGGTCACTCCATGATTTCCACTCTTTAATTTATTTCTTGATTGTGATTGTGACCAATAAAGTGCGATTGTAGTATGTGAGGGTCGTCTCCTAAGCCTAATCTTTAGCTTTTGTTCCTCTTTCTCAGTTTTCTTCCCTTCCAACAATGCTTGTACTTATTTTTATCAGATTTTCTACAAATTCACTTAAACTAGAAATCAATACTCTTCAAGAAGAATTATCCTCCTATACATAATTAATTCACTGTAATGTGCAAGAATTTGGATATAAATAAGTAGCAAAATTGTCGCCACTAATTAGTAGTTTTCAGTACTTCACCCGATGAGATCTCAATACAAGGCAAAATACCTAGGTTGAATTTCTTAAGGATTATGATATCAGCATTCTCAATCGTCCGAACTCGAATAATGTGGTTGTGGATGCCTTGATCTAGAAGACAACTAGTATGGATAGCTAGGCGCATCGTTTGACCCAGAAGTGGTCTTTAGCCTTAGAGGTTTAGTGTTTAGCTAATCGAATGGTTATGTTTGATTTATTAATATTTTGGAGTCTAGTTCTTTCTTAATGGAGAAGATTCAAGATTATTAGTATTATGATGTTGGTTTGAGAGTAGTTTGGGATAATGTGTTGAATGGCGAGGCTAAGGAAAAATCACTTGATTCTAATGGTGTTTTAAGGACTAGAGGTTGAGTTTGTGTGTCGAGAGTAGGTGATTAGCTGAGATCGATCTGGTAAGAGTCTCATTATTCTAGGTACATCATTTATCCAAGAGTGACCATGATATATCATAATTTTAGATAGGATTATTGGTGGGGTGATGTCAAGAAAAATATAGTAGATTTTATAGCTCGTTGCCTATATTGTCAATAGGTAAAGGTCGAGCATTTAAGACCTGGTCCCTTTCTTTAGAGGTTATATATTCCTAGGTGGAAGTGGAAATAGATTACTATGTACTTCATGACTGGATAGCCTCATACATCTCATGGTTTTGATAGTGATTGGGTCATCATGAATTAATTGACCAAATCTGCTCATTTCATCCCTTTTTAGGTTACCTTTAGTGTACTAGTGTCTATTATTATCTCATATAGAGGTTCACTTTTCACTTTTAAATTTTAGAGGACTTTTTAGGAGGACTTACTCGAGTTGATCTTAGCACAAGTTCAACCTCAAACAGATGGTCAGTTAGAGCAGACTATTTATGTTTTGGAGGATATGCTCAATGCTTAGTTTATGGACTTTAGAGTTTAGTAGGAGAAACATTTACCCTTTCTAGAATTTGCATATAACAATAGCTACTATTTGAGTATTGAGATTGCACCTTTTGAGGCTTTATATAAAAGGCGTTATTGCTCTCTGGCTGGTTTATTTGAGACTTTTGTGATTAGACCTCGAGGTAGTGACTTGATTTGGGAGTCTTTGGATAGAGTTTAAGTTGTTCAGGATAGACTTTGAGTGGCTTGGAGTCGGCAGAAGTGCTCTGTGGATCATAGACTTCGTGACTTAAAGTTTATTATTAGTGATCGAGTCTTCCTTCATGTGTCGCCAATAAAGGGAGTGAAGAGATTTGGGAAGAGGGGCAAGCTTAGCCCCAGGTATATCAACCCATTTGAGTTTCTTCAAACTTTTGGGATGTAGCTTACTAGATAGTATTTCCCTAAAAATTTTTAGTCGTTCATCCAATTTTTCATGTATCCATACTACGACTTTATATCTCGGATGAGTCTTCTATTATTTGTTGGGACATCATGCAGTTAGATAAGAGGTTGATCTTTATTGAACAGCTAGTCTCTATTTTAGCCTGGGATATTAGATAATTGCATTCTAGAAATATTCCTATGGTTATGGTTTAGTAGAGACATTGTTCCAGAGATAAGGCTACTTAGAGGTTAAGTCCAATATGCATAGAAATTATCCCCATCTTGTTGCTTGTACAGGTATTCTCTTGCCTTTAGTTATATGATGAACTAGGATTCTTGTGGTGGATATTGTAATGACTTGATTCTACGAACCATTCCCTATTATATGTTTTGACCATTTTACCCTTCCCTGTGATTTTAATGTATTATTTCTAGGATGTGGGGATGGTTAGCATGATTTTCAATGAGATTTAAAATAATTTGTGTAAGTTTGTTGTTTTTAGAGATAGAAAAGGCCACATAGTTAACTTTAGTCAACAATTATTGTTATACCTATCGGATGGAAAAATGGACTAGGCCAGTAGATCTGAAATGTCAATTTTGGGTTGGTAGCATGGTTAGTTTGGTTTTGTGTCTTTTGGATCTTGTTTCGACCCTTGGTTTAAAAATTAGTGAAATTGGGTCTTGGGGGTCAATTTTGTGAAAATAACCTCTTAATGAAATCCGATGTCGCTATTGAGTTTTGAACATTGAATTTAGTCTAATATCATATTTCATTTTCCTTTATAGTATTCTAAATGAATCCCAAGGGGTTGATCAACAACTTAGCAAAGTTATTAATGTAATTGAAGTCTGGTGCAACCGTTTAAGCAAACCTTGTTGACTGTCAACCACCGCTAAAGAAAACACAACCACTTTAGCAGTCGCTACTTTAGCAGTGAGGGACTACTTTAGCAGCCTCATTCTTCTGGGTTAGACTGCTTAAGCTATCGACTGGTTGCTTAAGAGATGATTGCTTAAGTGGTTATTTAGATGTTTTTCGATCATAGCTGTGTTGATACAAAAACCAATATTCATAATTTTTCCTCCATTGTTAAAATGTTGAATTTTGGGTTGAAGGATTTTTGGGCAATTTCCTCCATTTTCGAGTGTGGATAAGCTCTAAATTTCTATTTTTATTTTTACTTCTATCATGTCATTTAAAACTCGTTTAAATCTTGATTTCAAATTGGAATTTGGGTTTTTTGGCCCGGATGGCTTATAAAGGAGATTTCATTGATTAAACCTCATTTTAAACCAATTTTCACTTGGGTTTTATCCTACGGCTTCCTTTAATCATGGTTAAGGTTTTTCAATACGAAATTTTGATTTTACCCATTGTTCTTAAAACTTGTTTCGATGGTCCGTTTTGACTCCAACATGAAAGTGGACAATATAGGTATTGTTGCCTTCCTTTTAATGCATAGATTCATTTATATGTTTTAGTTGATTTTGAGGCCATCTAAAAGGGGAGAATCTCTATGTTGAAGGGCTTTAGGGTTGGATTTTGAAGTCACCAGATAGATTGTGGCTTAACTTTCTTCAGACTGGGCTGGGTAGTTAATATGTTGATAAAAGCATGCTATGGGTATGGATTATAATCATGGAAACTATATTTACATACTATTTTTACTATTGTGTGCACTTGAGGGGGGCCTATATTGTTGTTATTGGTGACTTGAGATGATATTTACTGTGTATTGCCTGTGTAGGGACTTTATGTTACATCATTAGCATTCTATATGCAATTTGTGCCTTTGAAATTGACATAATGCCTGTAGGGGGGCTTAAACTGGTAATAATAGGTCTTATCTAGCATTGGTTGCTTTATTCATAATAAAAATACCTACGTTTGTGTTAATATGATATTAATGATGCCTTACATTAAGATTTATTCCAACGGTACATTACTTATATGAACAAATAGATGATGGACATACTAAGTAGATTCTAAGCTTATGTGGTCATGTAACTAATGTATCCGAGATCTGCATAGGTTTGGCTATGAACATTACATACTCATATCATACATACATTCATGAGACATTGGTACCTTTGAGAAAATACCAATTTTGATAGAAAATAGACATTTTTACAAAACCCTCTGTCGTATCCATGAGTTGGAGAGGATATATTGATATTAAGATCGGGATTGAGTATTGATAAAGTATATGCGTTACGAACCCCTCATGGATCGTACCTAGAAACACTGAGGCTCGGTAGGTGTATGCGGAGGTTATGCAATAACTTCAATCATATCAGATCATCATCATCATTGCATTTCATATATTATGCATCTTCAGTGTTGTAATTTGTGTTGTATTTGATGCATATCAGTTCTATTTCTTTTGTGTACCCATTTTCTTATGTGTTATATTTAGAACTATTAGTAGAGACTGTATAAGCTATCATTTGGTACATTTTCTGATTACAGGTGACGTACTTATAGTATGTATTCATGTATCTTATTTTCTACTTTGCTCGTGTACCCATTTTCTTATGTCTTATATTTAGAACTATTAGTAGAGACTGTATGAGCTATCATTTGGTACATTTTCTTATTGCAGGTGACGTACTTATAGTATGTATTCATGTATCTTATTTTCTACTTTGCTCGGTCAGCCTATGATACCTAAAAAGTACAAGTGGACCATACTTATCCATATTATTCCCTACCAATGCAGATCCTAGTTTGTGTATATCGTGCAACAGCTGAGATCAAGCAGTTATTTAGTGACATTTTCAAGGTATGGGTTGCTTTATTCCTTCAGAGTTTACCTCAGACCTCCTCCTATCTAATTGATGTCTTTATTAAGTATTCAAAGACAAACTTTTAGTATTGGATTTAGTTGTATTTCCCGTTCTAAGTTGTATTTAGATTATTCATACATAGTTACACTAGTTTTTGGGATGATGATGATATCTTTATTTTTAAGACTTCTTCTATTGTTGTACTTGTATGGGTCTGAATTCGCTCTAGAAATATTGCCTTGGAAATTATTAAATTTTTTCCCTTACTAATCAGTTTGGGTGATTGGCTTACTTATCGAGGCTTAGCCGCGGTATGTGCCATCAAGACCTTAGTTTTTAGTGGTGACAACCAATCACTCAACAACAGCTCCTAGTATTTCTATTCTACATGGATACTTTATTGCGGATATTCCTACCCCTTGTCTAGTACTCTTTTATTCGTTTAGACTAGGTTATGGGGAAGCCAATTGTAGTTTTTTTTTCATCTTTATTTTTCAGAGCTGATGTATTAAAAATAGTTACAGAACGAATTGATTTAACAAATCATTTTTTAATTGTTGACTTGTAATATGTATGATAGACATTATTCATAAAGTTAATGTTGCAATAACTTCTACACTGGTTTACTTGTGGTATATTCAGGGTTCTCCTATCTGGAGTAGGTGTAGGTAGGTGCATGGTACGATCTAGTAGGTTGGGTATAAACAATGATGATTATGAGAAAATGTTGAGTAGAGTCCTACTGATTGGTGTATTGACGTCAACATTAAATATGTAGGAAGCTATAAGTCATCTACGAATCTATCTTGTTTTCTTTTTTCCTAACATACCCATCCCATTGTCGTATTCCCAGGTTGAGTCCAGTTGGTATCTAGTTGATTCCAATTGGTATATCAATCATTATAGCTAGAATTAGTTGGTCCCAAATGGAATCTCTCAACACTAAAATGTCAAAGCCAAATGCCCAATGAATAATAGCCGATAAGTACATAGGAAATGGTTTGTTATGTCTATTGATATCGTGATAAGTACTTGTGGTGAGGCAATTATGTGCTAAAAATGTTCTATATGGACTATTGTTAATAATGACATATGTTAATATTCTTTATGTACTTAGACTCTCGAACATTATTTGTTGACAGTGTGTGTGTGGTTTTGTGATGTGTTTTACCTAAATTACTAGATCATGAGGGCACCTACTTTAATCCACCTAGATAGGAGGCACCACCCTTTAAGAAATTAAACGGAAGTCTTTAAGTAAGTATCAATTAAACAAACTTAATTATAATTGGTTTATAATAATTGAATGCAAGAAAATATAAACTACCCAAAGACCTAGTCTAAGCAGGTACAAGATCTTCTAATTGGAAAAGTAGGACCAGACATACCTTCCACCTAGAACAAGAGGAGTAGAAGCTATTGAAGTAGCACAATATGTGATAATCATGAAACCAACCCTGATTTCTACAAAAGACTATACCCCAAAAGGGTATAGCAAGAGTAGTATCAGTACTAACCACAAGTAATAGTAAGCCTCATCAATAAAATTGTTGGATTACACAACCATAACATAAATATTCAAAAGATTACATGCATCTTAACATGCACATTACTAAGTTTTCCACCATGTTTCCCCATTATTGACACTTAATAATCACTTAAACTTACCTTCTCTACCCCTAATCATTTTAGTAACTCTCTGATAAGCTTTTTGGTTATGAATCCCGAGATACTGCTCCTACCCTTATGATTAGACTACTTTGAACTGCTAACCCTATCCTTGCCCTAGGGACTACTATGAATCATACAGAAATAACTATATCTATATTGAGCTTAACCCATGCCAAGACCATAATAAAATTAAACCCAGCATCCATAGGAATCACCCACCCCATCAACCAAGCCATCAACAAGACCTTACGTTATTAACTCTGAATTAGATAATAAGTAACATTTATGGAATTTTCAAATCCCTTAGCAGCAAGTCAAAAAAGTCAATAGATATGCCAGTCAAATCAAGTGAAGTCAAGTTAAGTAAAGTCGAGTCAATCATTAAAGGAAAACAATAATATATGTATTTCTCCAATTCACTCATGGGACCATCAAACTCACTTGTACTTTAAACATATACGCCAAGGTAGCTAAAGATCTTACAATCTCCTACTATTCATGACCTGCAGGGGACAAATTTTGTCCATACACTAAATCCCAAACACAAGTACTTGCCAACCTCATTCGACCAATATCCCATGAGAATTTCCAATAGATTGCTAAATTTCATAATCAACAATGATGTATATATAAGAAAATATATAACACTATGATAGCAACCAATAATTACAATCACAAGATTTATATAAGAGTTTAGTGAAATGTAACCCTACCTAACAACATGCATTTACAAGCAATATTAAGAACTAGTTACCATGCACATATTTCATAAGTTGAATTAAACTATATGGATATCAACTACCCCACCGCCTAGAAACCCAAACATGTCACCAAAAATACCCTATCCCTGATAAAACAATGCTACTTATTACCACCTTGCATTTTTCAAACCAATACTTGCATATTATCAACACGTTCTTTAAGGATTTAGATTAATGATCGGTATTTCCCTCTCTCCCCCCCTTCCCCCTCCCCCTTCAACTATCCCTATAAGAATATACAATAATATACTACCCAAATTATAGGATAAGATATAAGATAACATGAACAGATGTAATACAACCACCTTCCCACAAATTACCCCAATTTTTAACTAATTTGACCATCCAAAAACCTTGCTCAAAGGCCTAATAATGAAATCTCTGATCCATCTATGTTGTGTCTATATTTTTCTAACTTGGGATCTGTCTTACTCAAAATTAAACTTAGCTTACCTGGACACCAAGCAGCTGTTATGAATCCATGATATGGAACTTTGGTCCTGTGCAAGCGAATGCAGATGTAAATCCCCAAGATTTTCATAGGTTTTACTCTAAAGAGCCTAATCCCTCTTCTCTAAGGTTCTATGCCTCAGATGCAACCCTATAATGGATTTTGCATCCTCCCCATGATTTTTTCTTAAAATAAAGAGGAAAACAAAATAAACCTTATTTTAAAAAGAGGTTTTGGTTGCGTCATATAGTTATAGAAATATACAGTTGCTATAATGTCGTCGTTGTCAGCCTAACCCTAATATTTTTAAACTCCAAAAAATCAAATTTTGTTTCCCCACACAAGTTCCCAATTGTAATTATGATAATCCACATACCTCGAGCTAATATCAAAGTTCTTTTTAATAATGACAAATTTAGATGTTACATATATAGCCAAGCAAACCATTGGATGTAAGGACCAGGTGTGATCATAAGAGTGTCTTTATTTCTATGACTTGAGTTAGGGATCATTTTTTCATGATTTGAAATACTACTTGACTTCTGTCTGATCTCGTAAAAACAAACTACATATCTGGATATTAGTGGAACAATTTTGTGGATAGTGAATTGAGTAAGAAAAAAGGTTAATAAATATGTAGCACTACTTAATTTGATATATGGAAATTATGTTGCTTGTGGTCTGGGAGTAAGAGAATTATTAAGTCAATTTATTTACCTATAAACAAAAGGTTATTACGCTACTAGAGCATGCATAAAAAGTATATAATCTAGGAAAGAACCTGAGACTGGGTAACAAAACACAAGGTGGAGCTATTGGATACTACCGTTGTAGTGGTACTACTACAGTGGTAAGACTAACCGTTGCAACAACTCCAAGAAGAATCCTGCCACGAGTTCTCCCTCTTGTAATTTTGTAAGTTTTCAAAGTAACACTATTTTTGAATAATAATATGATAGAAATACATCGAACATGAATGTAAACTACTATGATCATTATTAAAGGGGCGGAAGTAAAAACATCTTAAAAGTGCAAGAAATAAAAAGAAAGATTGTTTGTTATATGCCCTAAATGGGGGCAACCAAAATCTAAATATTTAAAATATAAAAAAGAGAGGGGGAGGCTAGCTAGTGGCACTATCTCTGTGACTTGAGGAATTAGAACCCTCATTTTCTATGCCAGTAAGGAAGGATAGCTCCTAAGCGTCCTTCCTAGTCAAGTTCAACAACTTTTTCTGTAGAGAGGTACAACGAAAATAAAATGGACCGCTTTCAACTTTCTCACAACTCTGCAACCTTGGCAGGGATGTTTCTTTTTTTTTTTCAAACTATGCTCCTCAAAGCTCCACATAGGCTCAGGCAGAGTTCGGTGAGGCAGTAGAAATCTAAGGAGACAATTTAAGAGAGGTCAGGTGAAACCTCTCTAGGTTGCTCCAGACTGCAGTGAGATCAACCTTCCAACCACCAAGTGATATGGAAACCATAGAAGAAGAAATCGAATCTCCAATCCCACCAGCTCAACTAGTCTCTCCCTAGTCCCTTTCCTTTATTTTCTTCTTACTCTCTTCTCAAATGTATTCACCTTACAACAGGTTATGCAAATTCAAAATCATCCATAGTGTCTTGAATCTCTTGAGATACATTCACTCTATCTCAAAGTGTGGTAACCAAAAAAGCTAGGAAGACATCTCTTGTTGACCACTTTTGAGTGTAAATATATTGTTATTCATTTATAATTTATACCCCTGCTTTCAGTCAGATCCCTACAAGAGTACACACCACCACCATATCCCGATGGAAGGATATATCTATAATGCTTCTCGAGGGATATATCCTATAAGACACCATTTGTAACCATACCTTTGCCTCAGCGAAGAAATAACTGATTTTTGTCCCTTTAATACTAGAATAGTTCACTTTGGTAGTTTGTCCTTCTGGTGCCAAGATCATAATAGCCCACTCAAAGTTTGATGCCAAAATCATTACCTCAAAGGTGCATTGTAAGGTTTTAGGATACCCAAGGTATCAATGATGGTGGACACCTCCACCAGGATATTCTATCCTCAAACATAGAGATATTGACCAGTCCACGATTGGGTGGATAGTATAAAATTATCGAACAACCTTGTAATACCCTGTACTTCTACCTAGCTTGAAATCATCCAAAGTATGTTAGAAACTTACTTTAAAAGATAAATCCACTTTCATATACGTGGAATTTTTAAGATTTTCACCATTTGTAATGTGGAAAATTGAATTAGCTTTCCAATGATACAAATTTCATCCAAATCCCATATCGGGGTAGAAAGTTATGGTCATTTTATAGAAAGCAGTCAAAACTGCTCAGGTGAGACGATGAGGGCAGACGAACCGTTGAGTTAGCAATGAACCGTCACCCAAACTATCACAGCGGATGTAGTAAGACCACCTTCTTCCTAAGGGTAATAGCTCAGGCTGATGGACCATCAAGATAGCGATGGACCATCATTATAACGTCTCAAATCTAGTACCTAGAATTCTACATGGTGCTTATGACCCCGAAGGACCATAAGCTAACCCATGATTGATATCTGTACCTGTATACTGCATAAAATACTTTATAAAGCAGAAACATGAATTAAAAGGCCATAACATTCAATACTGAACATGGTCTGAATGATATAACATTTGTGTAGGGTAATAGAATACCTAAAACAAAACTGAATATACTGAAGTATGAAACATGATAGTCTAGAAAGCCTCTAACTGACTGAACTAAGTAAGGAGCTGATGGGACATGTCCTGAACTAACTCAACTAATAAACTAATTAATAAGATAATAAGAAATGACCATGTTCTCGAATAATAAGGGCTCACTTCTAACTATGAATGTTCAAACTTGAATCTACTCTTGATCTAGAGCTCGTGTCTTTGAACCTATGGGATAAGACACTATAGAGAAAATTCGTCAGTACCTTGAATGTACTGGTATACATGTGAGGTAGGCTGAATGCATAGGGTTCATATGCTAAAACAATAATAATAACTAACTAACTATCAGGAGCGTGAGAATACATACATGGGACATAACAACTGACACTAATAATGTGATAACATGATTACTAAATCTGAATATAACTGATAACATGAGTGACTGTATCTAATTGTCCTGAATCTAATGGAACTATCTGAGTTCTGTACGATGTTTAAGTTGACTGCATCGGACAGTCTAGAATTCTGAAGAACTATCTGAGTTCTTTTTTACTGAGACTGTGGGAGGTAGTCATCTAACCGACATGCCCCATATGCGCTATAATAGCTAAACTGGGTTCCAATCTGTGCCTTGATTGGAAGGGTGTCAATACGCACCACTGGTAAGGACAACATATGAGTAACCCTCATATATTAAGTAACTCTAGTGAGAACGTGGGAACCCTCCTATAACAGGTTAAGCCACCCCATCTACCCTCATAGAGTAGGCTATGATGTCTCAACCTATGCTGGCTACATAGTTCTGGAATGCAAGGATTTCTTCTAAGAATCACACCCTCATATAATAGGTGAGTTCCCATCTTTGGGTTCACTCAGTGCTAATTTCTACTCCCATCTGAATAGACACTGAATATAATTTATTGAACTTAACATGGACTGAGTTAGTAAATTCCATTCACTGATGGAATATTACTTATATTTGACAACTCACTGAGTTCATGAGATCATGGAGATTTCCTGAGTCATAAGACTGTTTGAAGTCTAATGATTCATAGCTTGACTAAGAGTATCATGAAAACATGACATGGCTCTAAGAACACAACAAATATTTTGGGTACAAGTAGCCCCGGACTCGATGGAAGAAAAACTGACCAAGCAGAACATACTTGAACATATAACTAACATCATAATCAACAATACATTTATAGAAGCATTTCATCAAAACATGTGAGGAATAACTTGTACATACATGGGGATTTCATGATAGCGTACCAGTTGGACATTGTTCCTTCATCTAGGCATTTAATCAAACACATGGTAGGCACAGTACATGTAGACAATATATACAATAATTTAATCATCCTGATTCACCTCTAATTTCATCATCTAGGGTTTATTCATAGGTTCACATGAATATACATTTGTACAAATAAATTACTCATAAAATTGATCACCCAACATTGATTTGAATTCAATTGATCCTTCTTAACATAAACAAAATAAACCCAACATAAAATTCATAAAGAAATCCATAAACTTAAACTTATAAAAGATATTCTTGGGCTTCAAGGACGAAAGAAGTCCATGAATGAACACTATGCATACCTTAGTTCGTGATTTCGTGAAGGTTGATGGAGAAACTTTCTTAGAATTGGATCTTCTATGAAAACACTAGCTTATTCTTGAGTGGTTTTTGCGAGAAGAGAGTGTATTTTGGGTGAAAAGTGGTTGAATCACATGTTAAAGGGGTTAAATATGGGTGGGAAGATAACCCATTTAACCCTGGATACGTCATTTAATTTCAGTAAAAAAATTTGAACTGAACCCCTAGCGAGATGCGGTGCTATTGTGCCATGTCACTGGAATTTAATAATTGAGAAATTGAGGGAAGGCACGACGTGGATTCATCATGTTTACCCTTCTTTTGTGACTTGGAACTTTGGAATGACGCGTAGGAAATCACACTAAGACACTGGAAAAGGATGATTCTAAATTTGGGCCCTAGCACGATGTGCCATAATCACGGACCCGAACTGGAATTTACCAAATTCTATTTCCTCTTGTTGCGTGGCGTGCCACTGACTAATATGGCGCTATTTTATGATAGGAACTTGAAATAGTCATAACTTCTGACCCGGTTATTGGATTTGGGCGAATCTTATATCGTGGAAAAGCTTATTGAATTTACCACATGAAAAAAAGTGAAAATGTTGAAAATTTCTCATGGAATAACCATCATTCAATTTATAAGCTAATAATAGACATTCTTGAGATGAAATTATCTAGGAAAATTATGGGGTATTACAATATTTCCCCCTAGAGAACATTCATCCTCGAATGAGACTGACTGAGAGGGGAGAAAAAAAAACTGACGCATATGCTGAACATGAATAACTGGAACATGATCTCATGATTGACATGACTGACAAGCTAAACATATAATACTAAACATGCATATCTGATGCATGTGTAACTGATGCATGAATGCATGACTGAGTATTCTGAAGAACTTTCTCACAATAAGAATGCATGCTTGATGCATAATTACATAACTGAAATGACACATCCATGCATGATTGAATATTCTATGGTACTTGATACCAAGTTTCTAATGGAAACATAAGCATGAAGTTGCATACCAAGTTTGTGATGAACACTAAACATGAAACTGAGTAAGATTAAGGAGAACTATTACCTTGAGCTTGATCTGAGTTGGTGAAGAAGAGGTAAGGATACTTTGTACGCACGTTTGACTCTGCTTCCCAAGTAGCTCCCTCGACGGACTAATTTTACCAAAGAACCTTAACTAGAGGGACTTTTTTGTTTCTCAATCTACGAGTCTGGTAGTCAAAGATTTTGTCTGGGATCTCTTCATAAGAGAGAGTGTTCTGAACATCAATGTTCTGAAAAGGGAATACAACTGATGGGTCACCTATGCACTTCTTGAGAAAAGAGACATGAAAAAGTTGGTGAACTAAGGATAGATCTGAAGGTAATTTCAGTTTATAACCTACCTTGCCGAATTGACTGAGAATCTTGAAGGGACCGACATGTCGGGGACTGAGTTTCCCTTTTTTGCTGAACCGCTTCACTCCCTTCATGGGAGAGATCTTTAGATAGACATTTTCACTAATATCAAACTCAAGATCTTTTCTACAAACATCTACATAGTCTTCTATCGGCTCTGAGCAGCCTAGATTCTTTCTCTAATCATCTGGACTTTTTCTAAGCCATCGAATACCAAGTCAAGACCTATGACTTAGGCCTCACTAACATCAAACCAACTAATTGGAGACCTACATCTCCTACCATAGAGAGCTTCGAATGGAACCATGTGATTACTAGAATGATAGCTACTATAGTATGCAAACTCAATCAAAGGTAAGTGGTCGTCCCAACTTTCCTTGAAATCGATTGCACACGCGCTTATTATATCTTTGAACATCTGAATGGTCCTTTCTTCTTGACTATCTATCTGAGGATGAAAGGATTTACCAAGATGAACTTGGGTACCAATACCCTTTTGGAATGCTTTCTAGAACTGAGAGGTGAACTGGGTACCTCTATCTAAGATAATGGACAACCAAACACCATGCAATCTGACCAACTCCTTAATATAGAATTTGGCGTAATCCTCTACTGAATTAAAGGTATGAACTAGAAGGAAATAAGATGATTTGGTCATTCATCTATAATGACCGAGACTGAATAATGGTGATAATGAGTTCGAGGCAAACCCATGATGAAGTCTATGTTCACAACTTCCTACTTCCAAGTAGGAATACTGAACTCCTGGATGTACCCACTAGGTTTCTGATGCTCTATCTTTACCTGCTGACATGCAGAGCACTTAGCCATAAACTTTCCTATGTCTCTCTTTATCCCACTCCACCAATAGATTCCCTACAAGTCACGGTACATCTTTGTGGCCCCTAGATGAATATAGTACCGCGCACCATGCACTTTAGAAAGAATTCTTTTCCTTAAGTCATCTACACCTGGAACAAAGAGAAGACCCTGACAACGCAAAACACCAACTCCTATTTGGGAGAAAACCTCTACTTTCTGATCCAGAACTAACTCTTTCAACATGACAAGGCTGGGATCTTTATCTTGATTTTCTTTCACCTCAGAAACTAGAGATGATTCTGAACTACTCGGAACCCATATATCACCCTCAACTGTATCGATTAAGCGAACGCCTAGTCTGGCAAGCTGATGTACTTCCTAAGCTAACTTCTTATTACTATCCTCAACATGAGAAACACTACCCAATGCTTTCCTTGCCCGAATGATACAGGACACTCATGTCATAATCTTTCAAGAGCTCTAACCACCTTCTCTGATGAAGATTAAGATCTTTTTGAGAAAACACATACTGAAGACTCTTATGATCTGTGAAGACATATACATGAACACCGTATAAATAATGCCTCCAAATCTTCCAGGCAATTAGTACAGTTGCTAACTCAAGATCATGAATAGGATAATTCCTCTCATGAGGTTTAATCTGTCTTGATTCGTAGGCTATGACCTTACCATGGTATATGAGGACACAACCCAAACCTACTCTGTATGCATCATAATACACTTCAAACCAATCTAAACCATCTGGGAGAGGTAAGACTAGAGTTGAGGTGAGTCGAGTTTTTAACTTCGAAAAACTCTTCCCGCAAGGATCAAATCATTGAAACTTGACTTCTAGACATAGGGGATCCAATAAAACAAAATACCTCAATAAACCATCTATAATAGCCATCCAAACCTAAGAAACACCTAATATTTAATGGAGAGATAGGGAGAGGCCAGTTTCTTGCTGCTTTGGTCTTTTCAGATTCCACTCTAATGCCATCACCAGAAATGATGTGACCAAGGAATGCTGCTGACCTTAGCCAAAATTCACATTTACTAAATTTGGTGAATAGCTGAGGATCTTTGAGAGTCTCAAGTACTGTTTTGAGAAAGTCTGCATGATCACGCTCACTGTGGGAATAGAACAGAATACTCTTTATGAAGACTATGATGAACATGTCCAAGTACTGCTTGAACACATGATTCATAAAGTACATGAAAGTGGCTGGGGCATTGGTAATACCAAATGAGATGACTAGGAATTTGAAGTGACCATACCGAGTACAAAAAGCTACTTTTGGAATGTCACATTCTCTGACTCTGAGCTACTAATAGCAGAATTTGAGATATATCTTAGAGAAATAACTGGCACCCTAAAGTTAGTCAAATAAGTCATTAATTCTGGGAAGATGATACTTGTTCTTGACCATGACCTTATTAAGTTGATGGTAGTCAATACACATTCAGAGAGAACCAATTTTCTTTTGCATGAATAATACTGGAGTACCCCACGGGGAAATGCTGGGCCTAATGAATCCCCTAGCTAAGAGATCCTTCAATTTTTCTTTTAGTTCCCTGAGTTTTTCTGGTGCTATTCTGTATGGAGGAATGGATATAGGCTAAGTATAAGAAAGAAGATCAATACCGAAGTCTATTTCCCTTTTAGGAGGAATTCCTGGAAGATCTTTAGGAAAGATATCTGAATATTCACATACAACTGGAACTGATTCAAGGCTGGGAGTTTTAGAAATAGTGTCCTTAACTCAAATAAAATGATGGACACATCCTTTAGATATCATTTTCCTTGCCCGAAAAAAAGGAAACAAGCTGACCGCTGAAAGCGGATACACTACCCTTTCACTCAAGGATAGGTTCATTTGGTAACTAAAACTAGATTATTCTATTTCTACAGTCGATTGTGGCATAGCAGGAATGAAGTCAATCCATTCTAAGAATTATATCAAAATCAGTCATCTCTAATTTGACTAAGTCTACTGAAGTGACTTTTTGAAATATCATAATCGGGCAGCTGCTGTATACCTGTCGGGCTATGATGGTTTTACCCACTGAGGTTGAGACTGAAAAGGGATCTTCTAGTATTTTGGGACTGATTTCAAAATTGAATGCTATATACAGAGTAACAAAAGAAAAAGAAGCTCCTGGATCTAGCAAATTATAAAAATGTACATGAAAGATCTGTAATGTACCGGTAACTATATCATGATAATTTTATTGATCCTATTAGGACTGAATAGTATAGAGACGATTTGTGTGTTTCGTACTAGCAGCACTGGTGGTGGTACCCTACTGATTTGGGTGAGGACCTAAGCTGAGGAGTGATTATATTGACCCTAAGGACCCGGTTGAAGAAATTCTCTGACTCTATTGCCTGGCTTGCCACAAATAAAACAAATACCACTTCCAACTCTACAAATACCCTGATGGTGCTTGCCACAAGTCTGGCAAAGAGGATAAGTACGGGCAGTGCTAACATTGCCCTGGGACTTAGAGCTTGGCGCTTTATCTCTGTTACCCTCCATGAACTTAGGAACTGAAGCACTGGCTAAAGAAGGGGTTGGAACTTATGACTTAGGATGAAACTAGGAATGATTTCCTCCTTCTGATTTAGGCTGAGCGAAGTAGAAACTACCTGTCTTCGCTCTCTTATTCTGCTTTTCCCTATGCTCAATCTTCTGCTACTCTATCTGTTGAGCATGCGTCATAAACCTGGCTAAAGTCATATCACTGTTCAGCAAGGCAGATCTGCACTTATTTACTAGGCTATCATTTACCCCTAAAGCAAACTTACTCATCTTGGCTCTGCAATCTACAACTACATAAGGGGTATATCTGGCTTATTGAGTAAACTTAAGAGAATACTCTTTCACCATCATATTACCCTACCTAAGGTTGATGAATTTCAGCACCTTAGCCTCTCTAGGCTATTGGGGAAAGAGTCTGTCTAAGAATGCAGTGACAAACTCCTCCTACTCTATAGGTCCTGCATCATCTGACCTCTCTGACTTCTACTATTTTAACTAAGTATGGGCCACATCCTGGAACTGATATGCAGCTAGCTCAGCACTCTCAATAGTAGTCGCCCCCGTGATATCTGTCACCTTCTAAACCTGATCAATGAATTCCTAAGGGTCCTCATCTACCTTAGACCAGAGAAAGGATGGAGGATTCATTCAGGTTAAGTCCTAAGTCCTAGCTGTGTCTGAATTGGACACTGGGTTGGCTGGAATGGTTATTGGCCATCCATTTTGAGCAGAAATTGATTAAGCAAGAGTGCTGAATGCGGCCCTGAACTCCACATGAGAAACATGATCTCCGCAAGGATCTTTGGGCTGGGGGGATGACTATTTTTTGTTTCTTCTTTTAGGAGGCAGATTCTGTAGAAGAAAGAGGGAAACAGATTAGACTAAGTGATGGATATGAGATTATGCTCACTAGCATGACAAGAATACTAAAAGAGGGGAAATGTTTATAAAACATCTTATATCCTCCTGTACATAAATACATGGCGCAACACACCCATGTACAAGACTCAAATAGATAAGATTTTTAGACTTCCTAGGACTCCATTGAAACTTAGTCTTTGATACCAAGTTTGCAACGCCCTTTATCTGGTACTAGGAATACTATACGGTGCTCATAACCCGAAAGGACCATAAGCTAACCCATGATTGATATTTGTACCAGTATACTATATAAAATACTTCATAATGCAGAAACATGAATTGAAAGGACATAAGTTTCAATACTAAACATGGTATGAATGAGATAACATCTGTGTGGGGTAATAGAATACCCAAAATAAAACTTAACATACTGAAGTCTGAAACATGATAGTCTAGAAAGTTTCTAATAGACTGAACTGTCTGAGTAAGGAGCTGATGGGACATGTAACTAACTAACTCTAACTAATAAACTATTTAATGAGATAATAGGGAATAATCATGTCCTTAAATAATGAGTCTCACTTCTAACTCTGACTGCTGAAACCATAATCTAATGCAGATCTGGAGCTTGTGTCTCTGAACCTATAGTTTAAGACACCATAGCACAAATGCATCAGCACTTTGAATATACTGGTATGCATGTCAGGTAGGCTTAATAAATGGGGTTCATATGCATGAACAATAATAATAACTGACTAACTATCATGAGCATGAGAATACATGTATGGTACATAACCACAGACACTAATATTGTGATAACATGATTACTGAATCTGAATATAAATGATAATATGCGTGATTGTATCTGACAATTCTGAATTTTATTGAACTATCCGAGTCACGTAATGTGTCTGAATTGACTGTATCTGACAGTCCTAAATTCTGAAAATTATCTGAGTTCTTTTATTGAGACTGTGGGTGGTATTCATCTAACTGACATGCCCCATATGTGCTATAATAGCTAAATTAGGGCCCAATCTATGCCCTGATTTGAAAGGTATCAATACCGCGCCACTGGTAAGGACAACATGTGAGTAACCCTCATATAATAGGCAACTTTAGTGAGAACGGTGGGAAGCCTCCTATAACAAATTAAGCTGCCTCATATACCCTCATATAACAGTCTATGATGTTTCAACCTATGCTGTCTACATAGTTCTAGAATTCAAAGCTTTCTTTTAAGAACCACACTCTAATATAACAGGTGAATTCCCATCCTTGGGTTCACTCGGTGCTAATTTATACTCCCATCTAAATAGATACTGAACACAATTTACTGAACTAAACATGGAAAGAGTTATTGAATTTTTTTTACTAATAGAATATTAGTGATATCTAACAACTGACTAAGTTCATGATATCATGGAGATTTCTTGAGTCATAAGACTGTCTGAAGTCTAAGGATTCATAGCCTGACTGAGAGTATTGTAAAAACATGACATGGCTCTAGGCACATAGATAATATCCAAGACTCAATAGAAGAAAAACTGACCAATCATAACTTACTTGAACATATAACTAACATCATAATCCATAATACATTTATAGAAGCATTTCATCAAAACATGTTATAGGCATAACTTGTACATACATGGGGATTTCATGATATCATACTAGCTAAGCATTTTTCCTTCATCTAGACATTTAATCAAACACATGGAATGTATAGCACATTTAGACAACATTATACAATAATTTAATTATCCTGATTCATCTCTAATTTCATCATCTAGGGTTTATTAATAAGTTCACATAAATATACATCTGTACAAATCAATTAGACATAAAATTGATCATCCAACATGGATTTGAATTCAATTGATCCTTCTCAACATAAAAAAAACAAACCTATCATGAAATTCATAAAGAAAACCATAAAGTTAAACTTAGAAAAGAGATTCTTGGGCTTCATGGACGAAAGGAGTCAATGAATGAACACTACGCATACCTTAGTTCATGATTTTGTAAAGGTTGATGGAGAAAATTTCTTGAAATTAGATCTTCTATGAAAACCCTAGCTTGTTCTTAAGAGGTTTTTGAGAGAAGAGAGTGTATTTTGGGTGAAAATTGGTTGAATCACCTATTAAAGGGCTTAAATAGGGGTGAGAAGTTGACCCTTTTAATCTTTGATGCGTCACTTAATTTCAGTAAAATATTTTTAAACTGAACCCCTGGCGCGACACGGAGCTATCGGGTCATGTCATTAGAATTTGACAATTGGGAAATTGAGGGATGGCGTGATGCGGAGCCATCGTGTTGCCCTTTCTTTTGTGACCTAGAACTTTGGAGCGACGCAGAGAAAATCATGCTAAGACACTGGAAAAGGACAATTCTGATTTGGGCCCTGGCGCGATGTGCCATAATCGCGGACCCCTACTAGAATTAGCCAAATTCCATTTCCTCTTGTGGCGCGATGCGCCACTGACTAATATGGCACTATTTTACGATAGGAACTTGAAATAGTCGTAACTTCTGACCCGATTATTAGATTTGGTTGAATCTTATATTGATGGAAAGCTTATTGAATTTCTCATATGGAAAAAATTTAAAATCTTAAAAATTCCTCATGGAATAACCACCATTCAATTTAGAAGCTAATACTAGACATTCTTGATATGAAATCAGCTAAGAAAAATATGGGGTATTACAGTCGCCCAAGCTATCATAGCAGAGGTAGTGAACCCCTATTCTGCCTAGGTGCAATGGTTAGGACCGATGGACCATCGATCCAGAGATAGACCATCGCACCCACCCTCGCATGTTTCATTCAATTATTTTAAGTCATTTTTGAAAAGGGCTTTTTGGTATTTTACCACCCTTTCTAATACTTAATAATATCAGACCAAGGCTCGTACCTTCATTATTTATCTACAACATCAAAATTTAGGGTTTTTCTCTAACAGATCTATTCCCAAACTCAAGATCCAAACCCTTATTCAAGAAATCTAAGAGATTCAAGTTATTCAAGTCCAACAACTTGAATAAACTCACAATCAAGGTATGTCATGTGTTGATTCATGGGTCTCTTTCACCAATGAAACTCAAAATCCAAGATTTGTGTATTTATGAATGTTCATGATTTAACTTAAATTTGAAATTCATGTTCATGATGTTGTAGGGTTTTGATTCATGTTTTGAAATACATGCTCTAATGATTGATCCTAATATGTGATGATTTGCTTAGTATTCTTGATAAACCCTTAAATTTACAAGTTGATTGATGTATCCATGATTATTAGATGTGTGGATGATTGTATAACCAAAGCATGCTTCCCATGTGTTTGATTAAATGCCTAAGTGAAGGAAAAGTGCCATACTAGGATGATAATATGAAATCCCCATTCATGTACAAGTTCATGCATGTTAAGTGCTTGATGAAATGTCTTAGTCAATGAATTATGGATATATATGTAGCTATTGTGGTGCTTTAACACTTGTAATTCATGAAATCCCCATCCTATTTTATTGTGGATTGTCGATATTGGTAATGTATTAAAGAAAGTTATGCTTTGTCAGTTTCTTCCCATCGAGTCCTGGGGGTACTTGTACCCTAAAAATTTAGTTCTGTGCCTAGAATCAGTGTCATGTTTTCAAGATACTCTCATTCAATCCATGATTCATAGAATTCAGTCAGTCTCATAACTCAGGAAAACTCAGTAATCTCAGCAGTATTCAATTAGTCAACGGAACTCAGTTAACTTAGTCCAGTCAGTTTGATTAATCATGTTTAGTGTCTATCCAGATGGGAGTAGAAATTAGCACTGAGCAAACCCAAGGATGCAACCCACCTACTATATGAGGGTGTTATTCTTGAAAGCAATCCTTGCATTCCAGAACTACGTAGCCATCGTAGGTTGAGACATCATAGCCTATTATATAAGGGTAGATAAGATGGCTTAACCTGTTATATAAGGGTTCCCACCATTCTCACTAGAGTTACCTGTTATATGAGGGTTACTCATAGATTTTCCTTACCAGTGGTGTGGTATTGACACACTTCCAATTAGGGTTACAGATTGGACCCCAACTCAACTATAATGCATTATTTAGGGAATGTTGGTTAGATGTCTACTTCCCACAGTTTCAATTACAGATCACGACTGTCAGATACAGTCATTCATTCTCAGTAAAAGAACTCATATAGTTCTTTAGATGTTAGGACTATCAGATACAGTCAACTTAGAATAGTACAAAACTCAGTTAGTGTTATCAGAACCTACATCATTATATAAAGTCTCTTAGTATTAGTTATTTTAGTTATACAGCTATAGTATCTCATGTTATTAGTACTCAAACTCAGTAATCGTGTTATCACGAGCTCAGTTATAGTTACTATGTACTCATGCATATATTCTCACATTCATGTTATCCAGTCAATTAGTATAGTTCATGCATATGAAACCTTTGCATTCAACCTACCTCACATGTATACCAGTACATTTAATCGTACTGATGCATTTTTGCTATGATGTTTTACTTTATGGTATAAGTTCAAAAGCATTAGCTCTAGAGCATCAATAGTATTCCAATCTCAGCAGTCAGAGTTAGAAGTGAGTCCCGATCCTTTAAGGAAATGACCATTACTTTATCATGTCATTAAATAATTTATTACAGTAGTTGGAGTTAGTTGGGGACATGTCCCATCAACTCCTTATTCAGACAGTTTAAAGGCTTTTGAACTAGCATGTTCAGACAATTATTTTAGTTGTTTTAGGTATTTCATACCCCACCCAGATGTTGTATTTTAATAGATATTATGTATCAGTTTTGAACCTTAAAGCCTTACTGCCTTTATTTCTACATTTATATAGTATTTTATGTAGTGTTCAAGTACAGATATCAGTCATGGGTTAGCTTATGGTCCTTTGGGCTAATAAGTACCGATAACATTCTGGGTACCAGATTTAGGGCATTATAAACCTCTAGGTTGTGCTGAGGTATTAATTCAGAACATCTCCTACAAATAAGATTTCAACAAGGTTTAAAACTCTAGCAACTTCTCCTCTATGTCCCTTATCACTATATCCACACATAAAGAAAACCCTAGTATGTATCCCCTTCTCATAAAGGACTCGACATTTTTTGTAGGTCAATTTATAGTAGCTATGTTATTTGTCCATGATCCTATAAAATACACCAAAAACTAGCTTAGAACCATATCAAAGCACCAAAAGAGAAAAGGAAAACATAAATGTTTAGAAAATGCAAAACAAGGGGGTTCTATTTAGTACAGCAGTAGCAATTAATTAATCACTGCGATGGTACCACTGTGGCAGAACCTACCACTATTGTAATTCCATTGCAGTGGTTGCAGTTACCACTATAGTATTTCATCATCTTTAACTTGCCAACCTTTCTTCCTATGGTGGATTTTTTACTTTTCCAGATAATTTTAAAATTTAAGCACGGATCAGGATTGGAGAAGTTTGTGTGAACCATTTTACACCAAAGTAGGGGTGTTAAAAACCCAAACTCCAACCCAAATCAAAGAAAATTATTGGAAAAGATGACCTTACATCATTCACCCCTTTCATAGCTGAAGTCTACCATGAACACGATATTTTTACATCCCAAACATTGTAGGAGTGTTAAAGACATTTGACAACTTAGAATGAAAACCAATATGTTCAAAAATACCACCCAAAAAATTCAACAAGCTACACTCAGCCAACCGAATTCTCTCTATTCTAATGCAATTCTATGATTTTATAGCGAGAAATACATAATGTAAGTAGCAAAAATAAAGAAATTTCCTTGAATATATTGTCGGAGGGAGATTTTATAGAGAGATTTAAGAGGGTTTTTAAAGAGTGAAAATGAGGGAAAATGAAATTTCTCCCTATATGGCTGTCACAAAGTGTTGTTGTAGTTAGATTATCGTTGCAGCGGTAACTAACCACAATAGTGGTAAAATATTTTTGAAATAAATTTTGACATGAATTTTGTGAATAGTAGTGTTGAGGTAATCGTAATTGGGAGTTATTACACAAACTAAAGGTGTACATCGACCTTGGGAATAATCATCAGGCCTAGATTAGGCAAAACTTTAATAGTTGTGGACCAGGGAGCAGAGATACACAATGAGCTAGTATATGTTGAAATAATTCTCCTAAGGTTTTATTATATAAAAATCGATCGATCTCTCATGTATTTTTCAGACCTCACCCCCAGGACAATGATGGATAAATTAGTATCTAATGTAATGACCCAAATCATTGTTATATATGAAAATGCCTTAAAAGTAATTTATAATAAATAATAGGCTTAAATAGATTGAAAAAAATTAAATCAGTGAGAAAGATTAGGGCCTAAGGGAATTGGTCCAAGACCTCAATTATAGACTAGGTTGGACGTCGGTAACCATTGCCTTGGTCAAATAACTGTTGTAGCAATAAAAAGTAGTAGTCTAGGTGAGGGACTTTTAAAAACCCTTTTTTTTATTTCCCTAGGTCACTCCCTTCCATCAAAAACACTCTAAAAAACTCAACTCTCCAATTATAAGATTTCAAAGGCCAAGATTCATGAGAGTGGTTTTGAGAGACACTTTAAGGGAAACCAACATAGGAATAAATTTAGCACACCCTAAAAAATTTACTCCTCTTCGTACCAGTATATTTACCCTAAGAGGTAAGTTAAGGTTTAATTTATAGCAACTAGAATTGAGCAAAGTGCATTTAATGTTAATGGTAATATTAGAAATATCATACATTAGGCCTTCGAGAATGAAGTTGGATGGATGGACACCTTAAAAATTTGATTACGCCTAAATATGATTGTATAATCTATGTTATATTGATGTATCAATTGTAATAAGATATGGATGAAATAATAGAGAAAAGATGAGTATCTTAATGCCTTTTAGGATTAACTATAATGGAAAGAGAATATCATAACATGGAAGGGTAAAAAAACAGAGTTATATTAACTTGATTAATTCTAATATCATAATGATTAGATTTCACGAAAGAGGAGTGGCTAAGAGATGATGTAAAATAAGTTATACATAGCATAACTAAGCCTTGTTATTAATGTGTGATAATAAAAGCACAATAATGTAAAATAAGAAATAGAATTTATGTTATAAAAAGTTAAAGAAGAATAGAGAATAATAAGGGAAACATGAGGAATGTAGATAGGTAAGAAGTGGATGTGAAATACCCTGGGTTTTTGAACCTTAGAAAATTTACTGGATTTCTAGTTTCTGGTCAAGATATGACTAAGAGGTATAGGTCGTATGCTGGGGTACGGTTGGTAAGGCTTGGTTGTTACTAACCAATGTTGGTTGATGGGTTGGATTAATTTTTCGAATAGATACGACTTGAAGGGTATGAGTCGTATGGTAGGATATGGGTCGTATAGTTTGATTTTTTCCTTCACTTGATTTGATACTTAGTAAATTAACTTGGATCTGAGTACGAATGGCTCACCATGTGTTGGAAAATAGAGTTTGAGTCTTACCATTGACTCATATGGTAGACAGTGATCAAACCTCCTTTGGTTATTTTTTGCTAGAGATATGGTTTAGGGGTTCTAATCGTACAGTTGATTACAATTTGGGTGGGTTAAGTTGTATGGTGGATTGTTTTAGGTCTAAGGGGGAGGCCTAGGGTACGAGTAGTGGGTACCACTCATATTGAAGGGTATGAATGGTATGTGTAGTTGTACGACATGACAAGAAATTTTAAGTAGTTAAGTTGGGGGTAATCTATACATTTCCTCACTTAGCCACTTAAGGCCTCATGACTTATATCTATATTAGTATTTCATTTACCCTATTATTCTAATATTAAGCACTTATAAGCTCTCTCTAAGGCTCTTAGGTAAAGAAAAGATAGGGTTTTATCTAGAGGAGCAATTTAGGGCTTGTTTGAGTGATTTCTCTCCTCCATCTTCATAATCAAAGGCATGTACTCGTTCCTAGTTATTAGTTCTAACTAAAGACGTGTTCTATAAAATGTTTTCACGATATATTTTTTATATGGTTTTGGGGTTTTTAAATATGTGTTGGGGTTTTAGTATTAAATGTTGGGTTATGGCTTTCCTATGTTTTAATTATGTTATTGCATACTTTAATTGTTTTTTGGACAATTGATTTAATGGGAATGGTTAATCGATAATTGGAATTGGTTTTGGAAACATTACGCCCCCAACATGTTTGAGAAAATGCCTTTGATAATGCTTTTGCTATATAATTGGACTTTTAATGGAACTATTACATGGTATGGTTTGGTAATGGGACCCTAAATGACATAAATAATTTAAATGGTTTGGAATGGTTAAATAATAAGGTATGATGGTCATGGTAATGGTTAATTAAATATCCTTGTGGGGTATAAGGAAATTCTCTAAGTAAACATGACAATGAACAACTTATGGGGTACATGGAGATTACCCCAAGAAAACATAATAATAGTACACCTGTGGGTACATGGGAACCCTCTAAGTCAACTCAATAATATAATCTATTGGTACATAGGAATCCCTTATTCATAAAAGGTTGGCTAAGGACATTGCCTGCAAGGTTATAGTCGGTATGATGATACCACTACTCATAGCCTTTGTTAATGATAATGGTATGATGGTTTGGTTATTTAGAAATGGTTCTAATTGGGCAATAATGGTAGGTTGTTATATCTAATAATGAAGGTACGAGTCCAAAGGGCGGACACTTGAAACTCATGTTTGTTGGCATGAGGGTTGGTCATAGCAACCATATATGATACCATAAGGTACATAGGAATCTTTTAAGTGCATTGTACATATTTATCATGGAGAGATAAAGGTACTTGGGAATCTCCTACTCTTATGGTATCTCCAATTTATGCAGCTACACGCATTGGGGCCCATTCAGGGAGTGACATTGGAATCATATAGCTCGTGGGTGGTTCTGGTATGGTAAAGCTACACATACCCAGGTTAATGGTTTTAAATAAATACTAAACTCAGCTCTCTTTCCTGATATATTTGTGTATATATGTATGGTTTTGGGCATATAGTTGGTTTATTTGGTTTTATTGGATGGAATTATTTAATCCTTATATTAAGTTCATGCTTTTGTTCAACTGCTAACTCGTCTTTGGGCGGCTGTATCCCCATGCGATACAGGAATCGGCCATTCTACTCCTCCTACTTAGTAATCAAATTCAAGATCAACTATTGGATTAAAGTGATAAGATTCCATATTCTAGAAGGCTCTATTTCATATCATTGATGTCTTTACATACTTTAGTTATTTTTTGGATATTAGTTTTTGCTATGGTTTGGGACATGTCCCAATTGGATATTATTTTTCTTTTAGATACAGGCTTATGTGACTACTATGGGTTGGAATGGGCAAGATCGGTATTGGTGTTGACCTTAGTATTAGAATTGGTATTGGGGCTAATACTATTGGACTAAATTTATAATTATTTCATCCTCTTTTATTTTGATTATATATTTATATTGGAATACATTTGGTTCACAATTTGGTTTGGTAACGGTTAAAGGTTGGATAATGGATGGTTGGACTTATTTGGGTTGGTCAAGGTTATAGACCTATCGTAGAGTCTTAGGTTATGCTTCCGTTTTTGTTATACTTTTGAAATTCATCTGACTTAAGGTACACATTTGGATAGTTGGGTTTGGTATAGGAGTGTTCCCCAATGCTAGTTAGACTTGAGATGCCCATTACGAGAATGCCTCAAGTCGGGTCATGTCAGTATGTTAGAATAAACTTGGGCTACTGCAGTCTGTAAAAACTTATGGAACATGATGGTTGGGGAATATATATAGACTAAGGTTACTAATCAAATGAGTTAGATGGTTGTTTAAGTGCTTATACTTTCTTGTCTTTGTGCTTGGTGTGTGTACTTAATATTTATGATTTCTTCTAATATTTCCTATGAATTGTTGACTGCATTGCATTTCATTTGTACTGTTTTTAGGTATTGAGATTATATAGGTCGATTAAAATACTGGTACAGATATGATTATTGTAATATGGGTTTTGTATCATACTGGTATGGATATGATTATTATGACATAGGTTGGGTATCATGCAGGTGAGGATATATTGTCATATGGGTCGAGTACCACTCGGATATTATATTTTATTGATGAGAGGATGATAAGGAAAAGAGATAATAGGGAAATTTTGCTTACATGCATTCATTTTATATATTTTAAATGTGATTCTATTCTATATATATTCTCATATGTGTTTTCATTATGGTAAATAATGAAAGAGGGTTTATAAGTGTACATTAGGTCCCTTGTATAGATCAAGTTATAGGTGAAATTCTAGGATCCTCAATAAGGACCGATTATGGTATTATACTAGTGGTGGAACTTTTGATAATTATGGTATGTGGTACTGTTTAGTCTTAAGATAGAGAGTACTGGGAGGATGTGGGTGGATATAGATTAAAGAATTGTAGGTGCCATAAGAATGGATCGGTATAGGAGAAAAAGGTATAGGTTGGAATAGGTAGTTAAGGGACAAAGATATATAAAATGTAAATCAAAGGACAAATATATACAAAATATAAGTCAAAGGACAAAGATATACAAATTTGTTAAATGACAGGTAGGTTAAAGATATGCTAAAATGATATGTTGAGGATTTTCTAATTAGGGATTCAGACCCTAAACTTTACTTAATGTTATGTTTTTTCATATTTATTATTGTTGTTAATTATTCTTAACCTTAGAGAGCTAATTATTCTTACCAATATATGTGGTTGTACTGATGCTACACTTACTATACCTCCACTTTGAGGGGCGTGGCCATGGTGCAAGTCAGTTGGGGTTTATATAAGAGCAATGTCAATCACTCAGAAACAGCTCCTACTATTTTCGTTCTACATTAATGTTGTGTCATGAATGTCCCTACCCCTTGTCTAGTACTATTGTACTGATTTATATTAGGTTCTAAGGAGCCACTTGTAGTTGTTTTCCATATTTATTTTTCATATCCATTGTATTAAAAAAAATTATGGAATAGATTAATTTAAGTCATTTTTAAACTATTAAGTTGATATCAATATGATAAACAACATTGATAAAGTGAAAATTATAGTAACTGTTGCAATGGTTTAATGATGGGATACTTAGGGTTCTCTTACCTGGAGTCGGTATAGGTAGGTGACCGACATGTTCTGGTGGGTTGGGTCGTGACATCAAGAATGGGAAAAAATGAAAAAAAGGCATATCAATGGCTATATACTATTTTTTGGGCATGTAATTAAGGAAGGTTATGGTTTAATAGTAGTAAAGTCATGCTTGATTCTATGCTTATATGCGAGTTGGGTACTTGTGACTAGATTTTAGGCATTACTTGTGTTTTTTGAAAGTATTATCCATTCAACACATGGTTTTGAGATGGTGTTGAGATGATAGATAGATTGGTTGTCACGTTGACACCATTATATAACACCAATATTGTTATTAAAATAGGTATCATATCGACACTTTTACATGGACTGAGCTTATCTCCTACATACCATAACTTATAGTCCTTGTCAATTCTAGTATGCGTAGACATCTTGCAAGCATGTAATCACATTTCATTTATATTCATAATTATGATGAATTTTATAGAAGGAATCTGTCTAAGTGTAATTGATACAGTTATATACTTGTATATGTATGTCCTGATGAGATGTAGTGTTATAACATTAATTGATTGTCAACTAATTGTGGGTTGGGTTTTAATTTCTGCTATTTATATTTTCCTTAATTATTTGTATGGTATCGAGATGATTCGTCTGATGATACCTACCAGTACTTAGTTATTGTATCGATACTACATGTACTCTTTTTTGGTGTTGAATGTAGTGCCTGTTTTAGCTTTTAAGATGAGACCTTGACTCTAGAAAGTTATTCAGACATTGACTCAAGGGTGAGCACTATGTCTAGGAAACCATTGGATCATCTTTATGTTGGTTATGTCCTTTGTTTCAAAGTAGATACATTCATTTTATTTTGTATCCTAGATATTGTTTGATCTTGGTTTTTGAAATTCTTTAAAGTTCTTATGGAGACTTTTGGGTCCCATGTGTTGTAATAATTAGAGATACTTCTACACTTTTTTTATGTTAAAATATTGAATAAGTTAGTATTTATTTGGTTTAGGTTAATATTTTGTTTAGTGAATTTAATAGTAGTGGATTAATGAAGATAGTAAGGGTGAGTTCTTGGTGATTGACTAAGGGTTGGGGTTAGATGGTTCACTGATGTGCCACTCATGACGAATTGGATGGTGACATGTTGCATTTTGTGTGGATCTCTTGATGGTTAATTTTATTTGTATGTCTACTTGCTTAAAATGTGAATCTGGGAAATAATAGAGGAACTAAGTGAACTTGTAATCTATAACACTAGTCTTTAATACCTTTAATAAGGTGAATCTGATGTTATGAGTTCTTTAAATATGATATGTTCTTTTCGAAGGATGGGTAGGATAATTGATCATATAAGGGGATGTGTTTTCATAACTTAAAAACCTAGATTCAAGTTTCATTAAATGCTAGACAGTAATATATGTAAAAGTGTATAACTCAAGCAGAAATTGCAAGCTGAATAGAGCCGAGTGGTTAATTGGCTAATGGAGTAGTGTGTTGAACTTAGTGATGACTTAAATGTACGGATTACTAGTTAATAACAGAATTTATGAATTTTTATAGGAAAAAGATGGTTAGATTGGTGAAATAAATAGGTATGCTGAATTAGAGTGTAGATATCAATTTAGTGGAATTTGCACTCCTAAAATGGATACTTGACTGATTGGACTTCGAACATACTGAACCGATGAATATGGTTATGTAAGGCCTATATTACAAGCTATGTGCATTGGCCTTCGGTCTTACTTGTGATTCCATGTGTTAGTGGATATTTGTTGTTTATCTTGAATGATAAACTTGATTTTGACTAAATGTATAGAAAGGTGTTTACTTGAATAATTGGAACATTGTATTCATTATGGTTGATATTTGATGATGACATTCATAAATTGTGAATTGAGATCGGGTGTCACGTCGACCTTATTTTCAGGTTGGGTTCCATATCAACATAGTTATTTGGATTGAGTTTATCATCAATACTATTATTTGAATTGGGTACCATACTGGTACTGGGATTTAGACCAAGTTTGCTCCTTGTAGATCATAGTTAACGGTCTCTATTGACTCTAGCATGTGTGTACAGGTACAATTGCACATGCGATTCTTTATTGGATATTATTAACTAAACTTCTTTAGTGTGAATGATTTGATATAAGTACCTTGCAATGGAATGATACAAAAATGATAACCGATGGTTTGTAACTTCATGGTTGCAATTGTGCATTACAGTAAATTGTGAATATAAGGTATTGCCTATATTGTGTATAAATTTTATTTGCCTATATGGTTTGTCGTTACACGGTGCTTGTGATCCCGAGGGACTACAAGCTAAACCTTTACTGATATCCATACCTGTACAATACATAATATATGAGATAAATGCAAAAACTGGACATAAGGTTCAATACATCTAAACATACTCAAACTGAAAATATAAACACTAATACATCAACATCCGTCTGAAAAGCCTCTAAACTGTTTGAACTGTGGATTTGATGGGACATGTCCCCAACTAACTCTGTCAATTAAAAATAAAAAAAATAAGATGCAGTAATAGTAAGCTGAGATTCGTCCGAGAAAGAAGAGGACTCACTGTTACTGCGGCTAACTGGGACTATACTGCTGAGGATACTCTGATCCTGTGCCTTTGAACCTATGGTGCAAACTAAAACACCATAGCGTAAATGCATCAGTACAGGAATGTACAGGGTATGCAAATAAGGTAACGCTAAATGCAAGGGCTTATGTATGAATAACTACTAATCTGATATAATCATGAAAGTAACGAACGAGTGCACATATAAGAATGCACAAGCCATAGTCACAAGCATCAGAATTCTAGACACGGAAACTCGGATACTATGTTACTGTCATCTAAACTCACTACTAACACTAAGATACTGAATTGGCGAATAATCTGATATTGATAACTTATTAATGGGATATACTCGTATCAATGACTGAATTCTGAGGTCACTGCTCTCAACTGACTAGGTTAGAAATCAACCTCTCTGATGGATGATTCCAAAATATATTATCAATGATAAGAAAAGGATCATGTCCGAATCTGACAACAAGAAGACTCAACAGAATCTGTGACTGTGATCAATCCTATCTGACGGATGATATCTAAATGAAATAACAGAAATACTCATCATAATGTGGGACTGAGATCAAGCCTATCTGATGGGAGATCTCTAGATATGATAACAAGAATTCTCAACAATATATGAGTCTGAGATCAAGCCTATCTGACAAGAGATATCTGGATATGATAACAATTATATATATATGAGACCAAGCCTATCTTATGGGATAGCTGATGAATCAAGGGAACTATCTGAATTCTAAATTCTGAAGATTGATACTGAAACTACAACTATGGGAAATAGTTAATTATCCAACATGCTCTGACCTACCACAGGTAGGGTCCAACCTGTGACCCCAGATGGAAGAGTGTCAATACCGTGCCACGGGTAAAGACCTCTCTAACGGGATGACCCTCGTAGGAAGTCGGCCTAAGGCAATATAATAGTCAAACCTTCCATAGGTGACAGCCTCTACTTACGGGGACTCCTACATCCTGTGCTGGCTACGCTGTTCTGGAGTTCAGGGATTGTTTCTATCGACTCAGCCTCTATGATGGAGAACCTTCATATCCGAACTCGCTAGATGCTAGTTTCTACTACCAACTGAAAGACTCTAAGCTGATTCTTAACTGAACACAAACTGAGCAAAATCTGACACTAAGCATATTTCTCAAATGATCTGACTGTGTTAATCTAAATTCACATGGTTCAATATCTGATGGACTACTACTGAATCATGATATCTGACTGATGATACGGAGTTAAATAGATTACTCGGTCACTAACGAGGCCAGAATTGAACACTGAAATACTAGAACATTTGAGTTGAGTACAATACTAAGGCTAGATTACTAGCGATACAAAGATTACTGAGATAACTAATATTTCTCAAGTTCTATAACTGTCTGAGGATATAGAGTTCTGTAGGTCACTGATTTATGAGAGTGATGGCTCGATCGGAATTATCATGAAATTTACACGGGCTCAAGACAGAAACTAAATTGTCGGGTATAAATACCCCAGGACCCGATAACATAAAAGTAAAACATAATCATTCTTTCACTAGTCATCACCACAATCATTCGTTTCTTCACCACAATCATTCATTTATCATCATAATCATTCATTCATCATCACAATCATTCATTTATCTTCACAATCATTCATTCATCGTCACAATCATTAATGTATCCCTTCAAGCATTAAGGGATCACCAACATCTATTCGTCATCACAATCACTAAAGGGTCACTTTAAGCATTTTGAAATCATAAGCATATAATAGCATAGGGAAACACATACTACCAGATCGTACTTCATTCAACAAGGTCTTACATCAAATACTTCACACCTATATCGGTCTTAATATGCATTTGGACATCACATGATTTGGAGGAAACTACCTACTATTAGATCACAACTTATTCATCAAGGACTTGGTATGTACTAGAGACATAAACTGTATCAAAGGGCACATAATTAGGGAAATTCCACACAATTCAAAGTATTTCATACTTGAGAAGATATTTCTAAAACTTTTAGACTCGGATTTTTGCTTTACTGAATACGCTCTAAGTCTCAGACTGAAAGACGAATTTGTGGGGCATTACATTATCTCCCGCTTGGGAACATTCATCCTTAAATATCACTAGATAGGATAGGAATAGTGATCAACAAAACTTACTCAAGAAACGGGAACATCTTAAGACATCACTACACAATTGGAACAACTAACATACTGAGTTCTCATACTGGGCAAGCATATCTGATGCATAGGATACTCGATGGAAGCCACTCATAGCTGAACCCATCTCATGAATGCATGAACAAACATGAGTGGTTCTTATGGTTGGTTAGATGAGCTTAGGATCTTTGTACTCCATAAGGAGAACCTTACTATGACTCATAGGACCCACCTACAATTATACTTTGGTTCATAGGTTGGTAGTTCATGCTAGATGAACTTTATGTGACAATATCATGCCTAATATCATGATTTATAAAAGGATTATGGTACCCTTTAACAATTGGAAAGTATATGTAACATCCCGCATTTTGAGCTAGAACAAAAATCGTCTTTTCTATGTGTAGATATTCCAAAAGCCATAAATCCTATGCGAATTTTGTATGTTAATCAATTATGTAGTGTGGAAACCTATTTGAGCATGAATTTAGATCATAGAGATCCTCTAACTAAGGTCAAGTTGAAAGCTTCCCTATCATTCGAGTTTTAGTGAGTGTTGAAACTTGAGTTGACTTTAATCGACCATAACTCCTTGTACATGATTAACTGAGCGGTCTACTATATATCAAATGAATGACCTTTGAATTATATTTTTGAAGATATCAATTTCATCTAAATCCAATGTCAGAGGAAAAAGTTATGGCTATTTTACTCTAGCATATCAGCTTGGACAACTGAGTGACGACATTTCTGATAACTTATCACGTCTGTGACTGCTTATCACAAAATGTCATCAGCCTTAGGCAGAAATCCATAAATTCCAGCCCTAAGTGATGACATTTGTGATGACTTATTACAAGTCTGATGGCTTATCACAAAATGTCGTCAGGCTTAGGCAAAAACCCATAAAATCCAACTCCAAGTGACGACATCTGTGAAAACTTATCATAAGTCTGACGGCTGATCAAAAATGTAGTCAATCGAGATTTTCAGCAATTGAGAAGCAATTTAGTAAGGGTATTTTGGACTTTTCCTTCACCTCCCATGACCTAAATAATCAAAATCACGTACTTAATTATCATAAATCAGTTTAAACAATCGTTAACCCTCTTTATTCACAAAAATAATATTAGGGTTTCCTCTTAATATCATCTTTCAAAAAATTCAAAACACCATTATCCTTCTTCAATATAAGGAAGAATCTAAGATTTCTAATCCAAGAAGTTAAAGAAAGTTCTCAAGAACATCAAATTAAGGCCATCCTCTTCAAGAAATAAACCAATAGTTTAGCATTACAATCCAAGAATCTCAAGAAAGCTTTCAAGATCATCTCCTAGGGTTTCAAGGTCAAGTTCTCTACATCAAATCAAGTTTATTAAGGTTTGTGGTTTTGAAAAAGAACCCCCTTTTGTTCTTGTGCCCAAAAATTACATATTTTTGTAAAGTATTTCGTAAACTCATGGGGAATTCCTATCATGTTATTATATTGTGAGTTTTACGAAACTATGTCTTACTCAAGCTTTGATTTGTAATATTATTATACATATTGATGTTTTAAATTTCCCATTTATGGTTTAAGTTGAATAATTCAACGTCTATATCATATTTTGAAAATTTCAAGCCCTATTATTGTGAATTGAACGTTATGGTTAAAGTATGAGTTTGAGAATGAGATATTAGTGATTTTTAAAGAATATCAAGAAGTGAATTTTGATTGTAAGTTAAGATAGAAATGCACATTCTTGTGTTTGAAGTAAAGGGGATGCATTTTGGCTCCCATTATATATATATATATATATTGTTGAATTATTTTAAGGTGAATTTTCTAAAGTTTTGAGCTAGTAAGGGAGTAGTATTTAGCATCGAGTTGGGCATGATTTTGAGGTCTTATTTCTCAGAACTACGTGCCTCCGTAGGTTCTTAATATAACCTAAGTAGGTTAATATAGTGATCACTAAATTTAATTTTCTATCCAATGGCATGGATAGAACAGCTCTCCCGAATATGGGTAAGATATTGGGGTCCATGTAGCTCACATGGTTTTATTGGTTATAAGAAACTCCCAAATTCATCCTCCACTCTATCTAAGATACAAGTATATGTATTTTGAAAGCTCTGAGTCCAAGATTTCTAAGGCTCTCAAGTGTTAAAATCTTTAAGTTTCCAAAGAAGTTCGTATTTTTTATGAGATTAAAGTGTATGCTATGGAAGATGTTGTTTTAAGACTTTATCTATCTTACAAATTTGAGAATAAAGAAAGAATGCAGATTTAGAATGAAGTGCAATGGCTCATGTGATTTACATTACCTATTTTCTTATTCATGATTATGATGGTTTTAATTCAAGCTATGTGAGTCATCTATACTAGCATGCGTATTTTCTATAAGGATTTATGATATTAATTATTTAATTTCATACATCCCAATATACTTAGTACATTCCCAAAGTGTTGATTCATATATACGTCTATGTGCTATATTGTCTCATAGTATAGGTACAAGACTTAGTATGCACATTCAGATTTAGTCAGCTTATTGCTTCCAGTCTGCAGGTGATGAATCCTTTTGATTCAAGGGTTTGAGCCAGATACACAGTTTGAGAAGTTCTTTATTTTCCTATTTCAATCATTTTGAATTGGGATAGTTGTGAGTCAAGACCTGACTATCTAAAGTCGGTACTAGTAGAGGCTTTATAGATAGTCAGTAGAGTTAATATATTTAGTTTCAGTTATATTTTGGTAAAAGTAGAGCTGTAATCTTGTAAAGTTCAGATTTGTATTAATCAAGTTCAGAAAATTTTTATGTTCTCACTAATTTTATATAGATTTAAGCATTTTATTTAGTTGCTTATGAGTTATGCCAGTAAAAGGGTTAGCTTGGGCTTACTTATGACCCTAAGAATCGTGTGACGTCTCGGGACCCAATTTTGGAGGTTACAAACTTGGTATTAGAGCACAGAGTCCAAGTCTCCTAGGGTGTCTGAGAAGCCATGTCTAGTAGAGTCTTGTGGAATGGTACGAAGATGTCTGTACTTTTTGTCAATAGGCTATAAGGAACTTAGGAAATGTCTTCATTCTTTCAAGTCTCAGATTATGCTATAGAAGTATTCTATAAGAAACTTATACAGATTCTTATCTTACTCTATCCGAGCCATCTCTGCCTTATTTTCAAGGTACCAGAAATAGTCATGCTCAAATATTTACAGATAATACTTTCTCAGACACTCTCCATAGATAGTTATTGGATTGTAAGAGAGCTAGAAATTATCCCATCAGTTCTTTTGATTTCCAATGATTGAAGTGCTTTATTTATGATTCATAAAAGTCCCTCACTAAGACTAAGGCAGATGTACTTCTAGTTTCCTCCTCAAAAAGTATAATGTAAAGCTATACTTCCCTATCAATGTATTATTCTTGAGATAGCATGATTAGTAAGTTCCAATTCCTCCCCAGACAACGCTCTCAGATTGTCTAGAAAAAATCTTCAAAAGTCACACAAATCATCTTGAAAGTAGCATTCTAATGTGTTATAAGTCTGTCAAGATCAGAGTTATATAAGTCTCTCAAGATCAGAGTTATGTTCCCACTCTTATGATTCATGCAAGTAAGACATAATAAGATGTGTATTCTAAGATCATTGAATATTGTGTGTCAAGTTTCTATCTCTTGTAACCTTATTATCATTGTTTTGTTGAAAAATCAAAGTCTAGTGAAGCCGTGTGAGGCCTATTTCTATTCACTAGCAACTTGTTGTACATCTTATTATTTATTTATTGGTTGAAACTTATAGAGCTACGAAAGAAGTTTAGGTGTATAGATAGGTAGATAGTAATGATGTGTAGAAGGAGGATGTGGTAATGGATTGTAAACAAGATAGGCCATATATTTATGATCGATTATCATTATTATGAGGTTCAAGTAGGCTAGTTTTTCTTGATGTTTTATTTTATAGCTTCCAAGTGAGAACAACACTATGTATTAAGTTTGAACAATTGGTGGTCATAAAGGTGGATGTGATGATTTCTTGGATAATATAGGGAAATAATATAATAGGCTTGAACAGTGTATGCAAGAGCATAAGCTTACTTGATTCGTATTAAGTTTGACATTGTATGTATGATGCAGAAGTACGTCTAAGGTACTATGGGGCTGCATTATTTGTTTTAAGGAGTGTTGCATGTTGTGGGATCGGTAGTACAATTGAAATGTTAGGTGGAGAAATACTTGTTAGATAATAAGTAATTTTCTTGATAGCTAAGTTAAGGAGTTTGATTGAAGATGTTGAGTCTTTTTATGTATGAATGTGATTCTCATGGTTTAGAAACATAATTTTACAAGCATGATATTGGTAGACTATGAAAGAAGTTGTATGGTCCATCAAAGGTTTGGAGATACCCATGATAACAATTAGAATCTAAGCTTGAAATTTTGAAGATTTAGCAAATAGGAATATGAGTTGAAGCACTAGATGGTGTGTACTCCAACTATGGGTCTATAGAAAGATAGGGTGTAGCTCAGAAGTGGGTATTAGAAGTTGGTTTTACGATTTTAGGTGTAGTCATTTGGGTTAAGTTGTTTTGTTCATGTGCGTTGCTATATCCTAGACTCTAGAGTAAAGTTATTGTAGTTAGACTAGAGTTTATATAGTGGTTCACAACCTTAGAGTAATGGCTTACATCTAAGGGGTAGATGATAGAACAAGTAACCAAGTCAAGCCTTCAGATTCTAGTAGATGTACCAGTAAGTTGTAGAATAGTTGTAAGAAATATTAATGATTGACCCAATCTTATTTTAGTATTTTCAGTTGTCCCAATACCTACTCATGCCTTACATTCAGTTCCATGATCTTAATTCTTGTTCATGCATATGATGGAGAATTATGTACACTCCTAGTTCTGAAAAATGAGGAGTTCCAATTCTTTCAGCAGTTAGAATCATATTCCATAAGTTATGAACTTCAATTCGGGTCATGCAGCTCATGACTCCTGTACTCAAGCTTTATAGTTTATTTAGTCCAAGTACTCAAGCAATACTTTTAATGATCAGCAAAATTCGGATTTATATCTTGTATGTCCTTAGTTTATACTTTTTTTATAAGTACATGATGCTATATATTCTATTCCTCAAGCCTCAGTTGAGTGTCCAGTTATTCATAGTATCCCCACATATTTTGGGCCCTAATGTTCTAACCTTTTATTACCTTTCCTTCGGTCAAGATAGTTATGATTATTAGTTGTCTGGATGGGACAGAGTGTAAATATTTCTTGTTAATGGAAGATCATTGTATGTTTATTTTAGCTAAGTAAGTAAAGTGTGAAGTAAGATTGAAGCCAAGTCTTTAATAACTGTCATGGTTAGTCAAAGTCTTATATGAGATGTTTGGGTAGTTGAAATCTTATGTATGTCTTCTTAGGAGTAGTGCATGGAAGTTGTTCTTGATAGAGGTTTGTAAGTTGTTACAAAGTTATTTTAGGGAAATGTGTTTAGAAGTGCATATGTGGTTATGGAAGTGAGGCTTGAACATCATGTTTGTATATTTAGATGAATGCACTGCACATTAGTAAAATGTCTACTACGAGGTTGAATGTGGTTGTTGGAGTAGTAATGAGGATTTTCATGAGATGAGAAGTTGTGAAGTACAGGGTGTGTTGAATTATGGTTCAGACTAATTGTACAGTGTTATGTGGTGTACCCAATGATTGTGGGTTAGGCTTGAATATGGTGAGGGAATTTAGTTCAGTTTAGACATGAGTAGAAGGAAATATCAACAGTCTTGTTAGAATTAGAAGATGAATCAATACGTATGGTTTTTAAAGTAAAGGATTAGTTGACAGAATATTTTAGAAGTGTGTCTAAGTTTCAAGTAAGGTGTTGCATTGCCTAAAGCCTAGTAAATTCTACCCCAGCCTACGATTCAAAGGTCTATGATTCCAAGCTATGGAATTGTATAAATATTATAATCCCTTATACAGATGTCTTGTTCAGATCTTGACCAAAATTCTTGGCTCCTTCAAATCGTTAGAAATCCCTAGAGGGGTGTTGAAGAAACCCTCCACTTGAGCATGAGTATCTAGTATGATTTAGTTTGGATAGACAGCAGTTCAGTTTAACAATAAGGAACATAGATTTCTATGGATTTTCATTTTTTTTGAACTATCCTAGTTTTACTACCTGAAGTTTCATTAGTACGGTAATACCAAAATAGTTTTGCAATTGTGAATTCAGCTCAGTATATGTATCAGGCATTAGTTTTAGAATTTGGATACATAGTCATGATTCAGTTCATAAATATTCACCAAACGATCTTTATTTTCCAAGTATTCTAGCTTAGACACTGTGATACCGATTGTGTGATCTTATCCTTGTTTTCTCATGATTTGTGCCTGTATAAACTAACAACTCATAGTCTATAAGTAAGATCGCACCATGAGCACATCAAGCAAATTCTAAACACTCAACATGAGTGAGCTTTTCAAAAAAATAAGTAAAAACGGCAAGTTAGCTCAGATTCAGACGAAGGTAGTAGCCTTCCATCATTCAGCCCCTCTCTAATCAAAGATTCAGTTAGATAACTATTCTTATAATGTTTATATGCATTCATCGAAGTCTACCAAAGTTTAGAAAGATATAGATTCAGTTTAATAAGTCATTTCAACTGTGTATCCTCAGTTTTCTCTGTATTCTTAACCTAAAGAGTAGCATTCGGGGATGAATGATCCCAAGGGGGTGGTAATGTAACACCCCGCATTTTGGGCTAGAACTAAAACCGTCTTTTCTATGTGTAGATATTCCAAAACCAATAAAACCTATGCAAATTTGGTATGTCAATCAATTTTTTAGTGTGGGAACCTATTTCAACATGAATTGAGATCATAGAGATCCCCTAACTCAAGGTCAAGTTGAAAGCTTTCCTATCGTTCGAGTTTTAGTGAGCGTCGAAAATTAAGTCAACTTCAATCGACTATAAATCCTAGTATATGATGAAATGGGTGGCCTACTATATACCAAATTAAATCTCTTTGAATTATCTTTACAACGATATCAATTTTACCTAAATCGGATATTGGAGAAAAAAGTTATGCCCATTTTACTCCAGCTTGTCAGCGTCGAAAATTGAGTGACGACATTTTTGATAACTTATCACTTCTGTCATGGTTTTTCACAAAATGTCATCAACCTTAGGTAGAAATTCATAAATTCCAGGCCCAAGTGACGACATTTGTGACAACTTATCATAAGTCTGATGGCTTATCACAAAATGTTATTAAGCTTAGGCAGAAACACATAAAATCCAACTCCCAGGTGACGACATTTGTGACGACTTATCACAAGTCTGATGGCTTATCACAAATATCGTCAGCCGATATTTTTCAGCAATTGAAAAGCGGTTTAGTAAGGGTATTTTTGACTTTTCCTTCACCTCCCACGACCTAAATAATCAAAATCACATACTTAAGCATCATAAATCAGTTTAGACAACTCTTAATGCTCTTTATTCACAAGAACAATATTAGGGTTTCCTCTTAAGATCATCTTCCAAGAAATTCAAAACTCCATTACTCCTTCTTCAAGAAAAGCAAGAATCTAAGATTTCTAATCCAAGAAGTTCAAGAAAGTTCCCAAGAACATCAAATTAAGGTCATCCTCTTCAAGAACGAAACCAATAGTTTAGCATCACAATCCAAGAATCTCAAGAAAGCTATATCATTTCCTAGGGTTTCAGGGTCAAGTTTTCTGCATCAAATCAAGTCTATTAAGGTATGTGGATTTAAACAAGAACCTTTTTGTTTTTGTGCCCAAAAGTTACATATTTTCATAAAGTATTTTGTAAACTCATGGAGAATTCCTATCATGTTATTATATTGTGAGTTTTATGAAACTGTCTTACCTAATCTTTGAGTTGTAATATTATTATGCATATTAATGTTTTAAATTATCAATTTATGGTTTAAGTTGCATAATTCAACGTCTATATTATGTTTTGAGAATTTCAAGTCCTATTGTTGAGAATTGAACCTTATGGTTAAAGCAAGAGTTTGAGAAGGAGATGTTAGTGATTTTCAAAGAATATCAAGATGTGAGTTTTGATTGTAAGTTAAGATAGAAAAGCACATTCTTGAGTTTGAAGTAAAGGGGATGCATTTTGGCTCCCATTATATCTATATATATGTGTGTGTGTGTGTGTGTATAATATATATATATATATATTATTAAATTATTTTAAGGTGGATTTTCTAAATTTCTGAGCTAAGGGAGTAGTATTTAGCACCGAGTTGGGCGTGATTCCGAGGTCTCATGCCCCAGAACTACGTGCCCCTATAGGTTCTTGATATACCCCAAATGGGTTAAGATAGTGATAACTAAAGTTAAGGTTCTATCTGATGGCAAGGATAGAATAACTCTCCCCAATGTGGGTAAGACGTTGGACTCCATGTAGTTCACATGGTTTATGTCGGTTAGAAGAAACTCCCAAAGTAGTCCCCCACTCTATCTAAAATAAAAGTATATTTATTTTGAAAGATATGAGTTCAAGATTTCTAAGGGTCTCAAGTGTCAAAATCTTTATGTTTTCAAAGTTGTTCCTAGTTTTCATGAGATTAAAGTGTATGCTCTGAAAGATATTGTTTCAAGACTTTATCTATCTTACAAGTTTGAGAATAAAGAAAGAATTCATATTTAGAATAAAGTGCAATGACTCACGTGATTTACATTACCTGTTTTCTTATTCATGATTATGATGGTTTTAATTCAAGCTACATGAGTCATCTATACTAGCATACATGTTTTCTCTAAGGATTTATGATATTGATTATTTAATTGCATACACGCCATATACTCAGTACATTCCCAAAGTATTGATCCATATATACGTGTATGTGTTACATTGTCTCATAATGTAGGTATAAGACTTAGTATGCACATTCAGATTCAGTTAGCTTGCAGCTTCCAGTCAGCAGGTGATGAATCCTTTCTATTTCAGTCGTATTGAGTTGGGATAGTTGGGAGTCATGACCCGGCTATCTAAAGTCAGTACTAGTAGTGGCTTCATAGACAGCCAGTAGAGAATATATTCAATTTTAGTTTTATTTTGGTAAAAGCAGAGTTGTAATCTTGTAAAGTTCAGATTTTTATTGATCAAGTTTAGAAAAGTTTTATGTTCTCACTGATTTTATACAAATTTAAGCATTATATTCAGTTTCTTATGAGTTATGCTAGTAGAAGTGTTAGCTTGGGTCACTTGTGACCCTAAACACCATGTGATGTCTCGGGACCCAATTTGGGGGTGTTACAGTATACTTGACAAATATCATGTTTTTTAGGCTATTTCATTTAGACGAGACCATTGTAGGTTATGGTTTCTCACCACAACCATAGATTCTAATTTTGTATAGTGTTTTACTAATTGGATATAACTCTAAGCTTCGGAATTAGATTAATAAAAAACTAGAAGATTTGGAAAGAAGACTTAAATACCTTACATTTTATTGGTTTTGAGCTAAAAAATACACCAGAATTTAGGAGTTATGTTTATTTGAAGTTGATTATTGAAATATTTTTGACATAAAATCAATCGGTAAGGAATGTTTTAACTAGTCTATGATCTAGGAGTTACTTGTGGCCTAAATACACATCTAATTCATTTTAAATACCACAAAAACATGAAATTTGATTCTCCAAGTACTTGAAGCATGATTCTAATCTTAGCTCAGATTTTTGAGGTATTACAATAGTACACAATTTTTTTTATGTCTAGAAAAAACATTAAAAACTATTTCTCAATTTTTTGTCTCCATCGATAGAATCGACATCATCAATGAATAGATTTTTTCTCCTTGTATTCATTCACATGGACATTATTTTTTTCAGGTGGTAACAGCACCATATTATGTGAATTTATTTGATAGTCTTTCAAATTGACTATTGTGGGTGTAACAGGTGAATTGATAATTCATTTGTCATCCTGACTTGTAGGCATAGAGTTACCTTAAATTTTGTGGTAATAAACATAATTATTAATAAAAGTATACATGTAAATGTTTATATACTGAAACAATCTATATTACTGTATGTTTGGATCTTTTCTTGAGTAAAGTTTTATGACTATAAAATTTAGAACCCATCTTTTAGATTAAATTTATTTAGTTTAAGCTTGAATACAAATTACTTATTGTGCATGTTTTAAATTTGTAGTGGAACATTATTATTATTTAACAACAGTCTATTGACAAACTTAAAAGTCGAGGTGTCTATCAACTTTCTGGAAGATCGTTAAATAGGACCACAATAGTATCCTATTTTGTATCATTGACCTCTAGATGAATCTTAAATATATGTACAGATGGTTAGTTTGGTTTAAGGAGAGATAAATCTGAGTTATATGATGTCATTAGTATCTAACCTTACCAAAGTAAACTCACAAACTTTTCCACATTTGAGTCATTTGTAGGCATCATTTGAGGGAGCTATTTTGTTTTCCATGCATTGGGGAAAATATAGTACCATTTGAAATAATTATGTATTTTGATGATTTTGGTCCGAAGAGTAACAATGCATTCCTAACATTAAAAAACAACACAATTATACCATAGAAGCATAGGGATAAAATGAATATTATTAATCGAAAGAAAGCACAAAAATGGTACAAACTTGTATATCAACAGACAATTAATTTTATTGCAACTCGATGATGTTCGTTCGATTTTGACACATCTCATATTCAATGAATATGTTATTAATTGAAGTGCTTCTGATAGTTTGTATCCCAATAGATTTTGCCGCAAACTTTTTCAATAATAAGGCAATATAATCAATTTTTTGATTAACAAATATTTTTATCATTATAGCTGTGATAAAAGAAACTTCTCTTGTTTACAAAGAATGTCCAAATTAAGTAAAACATACCTAAATATTATTGGGAAAGAATGAAGAGAAAGGAAATTATAGGTAACAGATTTACCATGAAATTATTAATAGTTTTTGAAGTGACGATGATAATGTAAGGCACCGAATCAATATTATATAAGTATGGGTCAAATTACTCATCGTATTCTCTCTATAAAATAATTGTTGATATCACAAAACTATCCAAAAAAAAAAATATGAATAAATCTATTAGTCTAGGATAAACATTTTCTTACTCTTAGATGTAATTTAAAGTTACATGTATAATCAAACCTCCGGCCTACATTGAAGTTAAACAATTTGTTACATTTCATTCAAAGAGAGCACATTGAAGTTAATTAAAGTAGGATAAGAGATCTACTAATTAATGAAAATATGAATATATCAATTTTTTTCACTTTCTACCTCACTGATGTCACAGAAGCACCCGACCACATCTACAATATTAATAGGGTGAATGTTACTTTTGTGATTGAATAAATATATTTTCACGTGACAATCTATATTGTTATTTATCCTCGATGAAATTATGTTGATAAATTAAAATTCATGTAACATAATCTGAACAACCTCTTCTGGTAGCTTTTGGACCATAATAATACATAAAAAGTAATGTTAAAATCACTGATTGCGATTCTATATTCTCAAGTATTGTCAATAACATTGAAGTTCTTGATGATTATTAAAGAACTTTCACTTAACTTGTCTTGAACTTTGTTAATCTGATTTCTCCAGATTATAACATGCATTAAAGTTTTCTAGCGAAAAGATTGATGTGTTTTCAAAATAAAAAGGTTAAAGTGTATATATCCATTTTAAAAGTAAAATGTATTATTAATTTTTCATCTACGAGTAGTAGATTTAACTAACCATATGTTGACTTCTTTTATAGTTAATAAATTTTCACGTCCTATAAAATTTTGAATCCGACCATCCAATCATCCCTATAGTATCCTATTCTTCAAAGAGTGAGAAGGCCATATTGAGGAAGAGGTTAAGGATGAAAGAATAGGACATGAGTTTAAGAAGAACTTTATAATTTCTTGAAGGATAAAGAATGAAGCAAATATAGTTGCACTAATGAAATTGAAATGTGCTATATATAAAGTGGGGGTTAATTTTGGAAGTGATGTCCACGATTTAATAGAAACATACAACTCTTTTGAGTAGATGCCAGAGTAGGATTATTTCTTGAATAGGTATGAGAGTGATCTCCTCATGGCATGAAAGAGGGGATTCATTATTTCATCTATCTTTTCAAAACTAACAATGAAAGATACAGATTCATCTAAGTAAAATCAATTTGTGGTCTTAATAGCCAAAATTTCATTAGGCTTTTTTAGGCCAATGGTTGGGCCCTTTTTTGTTTTAAATAAGTAATTATTTACAATAACAACAACAACATATACTTTAGAGATATAGGGGTATTATGTAGAGTACATAAGAAGAATGGTGGGAGTTGCAAGCTCTGTATATTTGAAGAATTTGTTTTTCACGGAATAGTTATGAGATAAATTTAATATTATAGTTAATTGTTAATTAAACACAGTTCATGTAGGATATTTGATATTTAAAAGTTAAAAATAAAAGAAAAATAATTTATATGTAAAATAATAAACTACATTCATAGTCTCATTTGAGGTTCACCCGCTATATTGTACTAAAAATTATTGATTGATCAATATTGTGTTGAATTTCTAAATTAACAAATCAATACATAAAGAAAAATGACTATTTTGAAAGCATAATTTTTGAAAAATAAAAATCTTACATCTAAAATAATCTCAAGTTCAAGTCATTATTTCTTACGCTTCAAAAACATGGCGATCAAGCTAGGCTGAGCAAATACTTTTTAACATCGAATTTCATCTACTGTGGGTACATATCACCCAAATTGTATGTAGTTTAAAGAATTTATCTTAAGGATACCAAATAATTATCATCCTTCTATAATTAGGTTCAATTAATAGTTCATGTATAGAGGCTCGTATCGCTAAATTTCTCTTTTCCTCACTCATAATACTCGTGTTCTTATATTCACAAACTCCACCATAACCATTGTTATTATTGAGTAGTTTTGTTTTTATTTTTTAATTCACCACCATAATAATTTTCATATTCCTCTATCATATTCATCCATCTTCATGCAATTAAACTACTATCCTCCGTTGTTAGATAATTATTCATATCTTCATGAACCATTCAATTACATGTAGTGACTTTAATTTTCAGAATTGCAACAACATCTTTAAAATTTTCCTAATCAATTTTTAAATTTGTAGAGATTACAAAATTCTATTTGAAGAAAAGTTCTCATAGGATGAAGTTAGTTGGGTGTATAATAGTAGGAAAACATATAAGATGAATGACTATCCAAGCAAGCAGTAGTGTAAATCAAAAAAATGAGCAGGATAGACATAGCAATAGTATTTGCTGTCAATTCTCTTTTTATTTTTGTATGTTTGCTAAAATTTCTTTCACATATAATGAGTAGACAAAAGTAGTGAAGGTATTTGATGTCTGCAATTACGATTAGCGAAGCTTTATTGTGAAAATATTTGTTAGTTTTTATTTATAAAAAAGAGTATAGATTTTTATTTTCGTCTATCATCCTTATTGATTATTGATTATATAGTAATATATTTGAAAATGGTGCATATCTAAGAAACATTATCAAGGACAGTAATAAAAATTTCTATTAGTAATAATTTAATTCAAAAGGATACTTATGAAAAAAATAGTACATTTATGATATATGAATAGTCATTTGTTGCATGATGGCTCTGAGAAAAGTCACCTATATATTTGTTTGATCAGTTGTTCAACTTTCTTTTTTTGCACATAATAATTTGTAATTTTGAGATATGTAGGTGCATCACATATCTAAGAATCTTGTGTATTTTACAGTAACTATATCTATAGATAAAAGCAACATTATGTGAAGCTAAACGATAAGTTTAAGTAGTTAAATTGCTAAAGTTTTCACTAAACTAATTTGCATAGGTGTTCATACAAAGTTGTTGTGCAACAGTCTTATTAATTTGGTCCATCGAATGAATCCTAGAATATAAAAACACACAATAGTTAAGTTAAAAAATCGAAGGATATATAAAGTCAAATGATTGTTAGATTATATTTGTTGAAATTGTTTAGCAACTAAGCAACATAAATGTTAATTGCATAAAACCTTTTGTGAAGTGGTGGATCAGTGTAAATGTTACCAAATATGTTAACAGTGTGTGTGATAAATGAATTTTAAGTTATGTGAGGTTAAAGTAAGTTGTTTACATAATAAACACAAGTTGAAGTATAACAAAATTTGTGATCTTAAGGGAGAATAACAACAGTACTAGAAAAAATTAAAATGATACACAGTTACTTGGAACAATAAGTAAAGATAGGGCAAAACTCCAAATAAATTGGTAGTTAGATTAGTTTGCTGAGTTTAAAAGATCGATAAAACACAAAATAAATAAGCAGTCAAATTCATTAATGACAAAGTATAAGGACAAGGTATGCATAATTGAAAAAAGGAAAGAATATTTAAGGTAATAATGTTAGAGTATGATGGGATAGCGAAGCCAGAAGACAAGAGAGTATGGATACTACAAATAAATAAGCATAGAAATTTGTTAGTGGAAAAGAATACAAAAAATAAGAAATATATAGAGAATGTAAAGTAGGCTACGGACAAATGAAACGATTAAATGAGGTAGTTGTCAAGTTTGTTAGTGAGAAAGTGTATAGAAAATTATTTTTATTAAATACAAAGCATATATAAATGAACAAAAAAAAAGTATGTGAATTATCGAATGTTGTCCCATAGCTAACAAGTATGTAAATTGCTAATTAGAGAAATAAATACTTATAAGTAACAGAGACAATAATTTATATGTAAAATAATAAACTATATTCATAGTCTCATTTGAGGTTCACCCGCTATATTGTACTAAAAACTATTGATTGATCAATATTGTGTAGAATTTCTAAATTAACAAATAAATACATAAAGAAAAATGATTATTCTGAAAGCATAATATTTGAAAAATATAAATCTTACATCTAAAAGAATCTCTAGTTCAAGTCATTATTTTTTACGCTTGAAAAACATGGCGCACAAGCTCGGCTGAACAAGTACTTTTTAACATTGAATTTTTTTTGATGGGTACATATCACCCAAATTATATGTAGTTTAAAGACTTTATCTTAAGGATACCAAATAAGTATCATCCTTCTATCTTTAGGTTCAATTAGTAGTTCATTTATAGAGACTTGTATCGCTAAATTTTTCTTTTCCTCACTCATAATACTCATGCTCTTATATTCACAAACTCCACCATAACCATTGTTATTGTTGAGTAGTTTTTTATTTTATTTTATAATTCACCACCATAACAATTTCCATATTACTCTATCATATTCATCCATCTTCACGCAATGCATCTACTGTCCTCCGTTGTTAGATAAATATTCATATCTTTATGAACCATCCAATTACGTGTAGTGACATTAATTTTCTGAATTGAAACAAAGTCTTTCAAATTTTCATAATCATTTTTTAAATTTATAGAGATTATAGAATTCTATTTTAAGAAAAGTTCTCATAGGATGAAGTTAGTTGGGTGTATATATTTAGGAAAACATATAAGATGAATGACTATCCAAGCAAGCAGTAGTGTAAATCAAAAAAATGAGCAGGATAGACATAGCAATAGTATTTGCTGTCAATTCTCTTTTGATTTTTGTATGTTTGCTAAAATTTCTTTCACATATCATGTGTACACAAAAGTAATGAAGGTATTTGATGTCTTCAATTACGATTAGTGAAGCTTTATTGCGAAAATATTTATTAGTTTTTATTTATAAAAAAGAGTATAGATTTTTATTTTCGTCTATCATCCTTATTTATTATTGATTATATAGTATTATATTTGAAAATTGTGAATATCTAAGAAACATTATCAAGGACAGTAATAAAAATTTCTATTAGTAACAATTTACTTCAAAAGGATACTTATGAAAAAATATAGTACATTTATGATATATGAATAGTCATTTGTTGCATGATGGCTCTGACAAAAGTCACCTATATACCTGTTTCTTCAGTTGTTCAAGTTTCTTTTTTTGCACATAATAATTTATAATTCTGAGATATGTGGGTGCATCACATCTCTAAGAATCTTGTGTAGTTTACAGTAACTATTTCTATAGATAAAAGCAACATTATGTGAAGTTAAACAAAAAGTTTAAGTAGTTAACTTGCTAAAGTTTTCATTAAAACTAATTTGGACAGGTGTTCATAGAAAATTGTTGTGCATCAGTCTTATTAATTTGATCTATCGGATGAATCCTAGAATATAAAAACACATAATAGTTAAGTTAAAAAATCAAAGGATATATAAAGTCAAATGATAGCTAGATTATATTTGTTGAAATTGTTTAGCTGTCAAGCAACATAAAGGTTAATTGCATAAAACCTCTTGTGAAGTGGTGGATAAGTGTAAATATTACCAAATATGTTTTCAGTGTGTGTGATAAATGAATTTTAAGTTATGTGAGGTTAAAGTAAGTTGTTTACATAATAATCACAAGTTGAAGTATAACAAAATTTGTGATCTTAAGGGAGAATGACAATAGTACTAGAAAAAATTAAAATGATACACAGTTACTTGGGACAATAAGTAAAGGTTGGGCAAAACTCCAAATAAATAGGTAGTTAGATTAGTTTGCTGAGTTTAAAAGATGGATAAAACACAAAATAACTAAGCAGCCAAATTCATTAATGACAAAGTATAAAGACAAGGTATGCATAATTGAAAAAAAAGAATATTTAAGGTAATAATGTTAGAGTATGATGGAATAGTGAAGCCAGAAGACAAAAGAGTATGGATATTACAAATGAATAAGAGTAGAAATTTATTAGTGAAAAAGAATATAAAAAATAAGAAATATACAGAGTAAGTAAAGTAGGCTACGGACAAATGATACGATTAAATGAGGTTGTTCTCAAGTTTGTTAGTGAGAAAGTGTATAGAAAATTACTTTTATTAAAGACAAAGCATATAAAAATGAACAAAAAAAGAAAAGTATGTGAATTATCGAATGTTGTCCCACAGCTAACAAGTATGTAAATTGCTGATTAAAGAAATAAATACTTATAAGTAAGAGAGACAACAATAAATTAATAAGTGTTTAAATATGTTAGCAATAAAGCCTACGAAAATAAGAAACAAGAAGAGTATGTAAAATAGTTGAATGCAAATTTTAATGATTATGCCTTTAAAATGATTAAAAAAAAACGTACCTCAGTTGGTAAGTATGTGAATTGGCGATTAACGAAAGACCTGTAATTAAGAGAGACAACAACAAATGAATATGTGTTCAAAGATGTCATATTTCAAAGAATAAATAAGTATAGTATGAAATATCGGCAATTGTATCTCTGAATTTCTCTTAGTATAAATATCTTAAATATTTAATATTGTAAAAAAGTTATGGTATTTACATAATATCTATTGTTTATATGTCTGTCAAATCTTTCATATTTCAAGTAAGAATTCATTTGTATAACAGAATAAGAAGTGTTAATAAAGAAGTAAAATGGCATAAGTATATGTTAAAATAGTGAAATAAAATCTAAAATTAGTGAACTCGTAGTTCTCAATATTAATATTTCAAATACCTTAAATAGCACCTTTTGAGAAAAGAATATTTTAAATACTGGAATGATTGCTATTATTACATGCAAACTCTATCAAAGGTAAATGATCATCCTAGCTACCCTTAAAATCAAGGACACACGCTCTCAACATGTCTTCTAGGGTCTGAATTATCCTATCTGCTTGACAATCCATCTTGGTGAAAGGTTATATTGAGGTGAACTTGGGTACCAAGACCCTTCTAGAAGGCTTTCTAAAAATGAGAATGTAAACTGAGTATCCCTATCAGAAATGATGGACAAAGGAATACTATGAAACCTAACCAACTCTCTAAGGTAGAGCTCAGCGTAATCCTTAGTTGAATAGGAAGTATGGACTGGTAGGAAATAGGCTGGCCTGGTCATCCTGTCCATAATGATCCAAATCAAATCATGCTGACAATGAGTATGAGGCAAACCCATCACAAAGTCCATGTTCACTTCCTCCCACCTCCAAATGGGAATACTGAACTCCTGGACAGAACCACTAGGTTTTTGTTGGTCAATATTAACTTACTGGTAAGTAGATCACTTAGCTACAAACTCTATAATGCCATTCTTCATACCACTCCACCAATAGATTTCTTGCAAATCGCGGTCCATCTTTGTGTCCCTTGGATGAATAGAGTAACGTGCACTATGCTCTTCAGCAAGAATCCGCTGTCCCAAGTCATCTACACATGGCAAACACAGTCTAGCCTGGCAATGTAAAACACCATCTCCCCCTTGGGAGAAAACCTCTAATTTTTGATCTCTGACAGAGATCCTTCAACCTAACCAAACTAGTATAGATATCTTGTTTTTGTTTCACTTCATCAACCAAAGAGGATTCTGAACTATTTTGCACACACACTACCCTCGACTGAAACAACAAAATAGATGCGAAGTCTAGCAAGTTGATGAACTTTCTGAACTAGTTTCTAATTATTATTTTTCAATGTGAGCAATACTACCCATGGACAACCTACTAAGGGCATCTTCCACTACATTGGCCTTGCTCGAATGATACAGAACACTCATGTTGTAGTATTTCAACAACTCTAACCACCTCCTCTAGTGCAAGTTCTAATCTTTCTACGAGAATACATACTGCAAGCTCTTGTGGTCTATGAACATATCAACATGCACCCCATACAAATAATGCCTCCAAATTCTTAAAGCAGACACAATAGCTTCCAGTTTGAGATCATAGGTAGGTAATTATTTTCATGGGACTTAAACTGTCTGAAGGCATAGGCTATAACCTTACCCTTCTATATCAAAACACAACCCAAACTAACTCTGGAAATATCATAGTATACAACAAACCCGTTTGAACCATCCAGTAATGTTAAGACTGGGGCTTTGGTGAGTCGAGTATTTAACTCTTGAAAACTCTTCTCACAAGCATATAACCACTGGAACTTGACTTTCTTCTGAGTCAATATGTACATAGGGGATACGATAGGCAAAAAACCTGCAATAAATTATCGGTAATACCCGAACAAACCTAAGAAACTCCTAATATCTAATAGAGAGATGGGTCTAGGCTAGTTTCTTATTACTTCAGTCTTTTGAGGATTAACTCTAATGCTATCATCGAAAATAATGTGACCAAGAAAAGTAATAACCTTATCCTAAATTCACACTTGCTGAATTTGGTGAACCACTGATGGGCTCTAAGAGTCTGTAATACTATTCTAAGGTGGTCTGCATGATCATTTTCATTACTAGAATAAACAAAAATGTCATCGATAAAGACTATAATGAACATATCTAAGTTCTGTTTGAACATTCGATTTATTAGGTCCATAAAGTCTACTGGGGAATTTGTGAGACCAAAGGACATGACTAGGAAATTGAAGTATCCATATCGGGTTCGAAAAGATAATTTTTGAATGTCACATTCTCTTACTCTAAGTTGATGATAGTAAGATATTAGGTATATCTTAGAAAACTAACTGGCACCCTGAAATTGGTCAAACAATTCATCTATTCTAGGAAGTAGGTATTTATTCTTAATTGTGACTTTGTTCAACTGATGGTAGTCGATGCATATCCTAAGAAAACCATGTTTTTTACGAGGAAACATCGGGCCTGATGATTCCCTTATCTAGGAGGCTTTTCAACTATTTTTAAAATTCTTTAAGTTCGGCTTGAGTCATTGTGTATAGTGAAATAGAAATAGGCTAAGTATTCAAAAGAAGGTATAACTCAAAGTCAATTTCCCTTATGAGAGAAACCCCAGTAAGATATTTAAGGAATACATCTGGAAATTCCCTTGCTACTGGAACTGACTCAAGACTGGAAGTCTCAGAACTAGATTCTTTGACCCGCAAAAGATGATAGATACATCCCTTGAATATCATTTTTTTCACTCTAAACTTTGAAAAAAATTGACTCCTAGACCCGGTGGTACTACCCCTCCACTCAAGGAATGGTTTATTTGGGAACTGGAAGTATACAATTCTGTTTCTAAAATCAACTAAAGCATAGCATGAATGATTCCAATCCATTCTGAGAATGACGTCAAAATCTGTCATCTCTAGTCAATAAGGTCTACTGATGTGACTTTCTGAGACACTGTAACTGGTCACTTCCTATATACCCACCGGGCTACAATAAACTTACCCATTGGAGTAGATACTGAGAAAGGCTTTGTTAAGATTTTGGGACTAACTCCAAAGTTAACCGCTATATAAGGTGTTATAAAAGAAAAAGAAGCTACCAGGTCAAATAAAGCATAAATATGTAAATAAAGATTTTCAACAGACCAGTAATCACATCAGGAGAACTTTCCTGATCTTGTTGGGACTGAATTGCATAGAGCATAATTGGGCACTACTCACTGGTGGCACTAAAAGTGGAGCCCTACTGAGATGGCGGATGGATTGAATTGGAGACAATTGTGCTGACTCTGAGGACCTACCTGCGGACAATATTTGATTCTATGACCTAGATTTTAACATCCAAAATGTACATCACTGCCAGCTCAGCAAATACCCTGATGGTTCATACCATATTTCTGGCAAAAAAAATTTGTTCGAGCACTGTTCACACTACCTTGAGACTTAGAGCCTAGCACCCTAACTTTATTATCATTCCTAAATTTGGGAACTGTTACACTAGCCAAAGATGGAGCTGGTACTTAACATTTTGGGATGAACTGAGGATGTTTACCACCCTCTGACCTAGGCTGAGTGAAATTAAAGCTACCTATTCTAACCTTATTATTCTCCTTTTCTCTCTCTATAATCATTTTCCCTCTATCTGCTATACATGTAATATCAACCTCACCAAGTCCATATCTTTGAACAATATCATGATCCTACACTCCTTGCTCACACTATGAGATACCCCAGACATAAACTTGCTCATCCTAAACCTGTTATCAGCTACTATATGAGGAGCATACCTTGCTAGCTGAGTAAAATTAAGGGAATACTTTTTCACACTCATGTTTCCCTATTTCAAATTAATAAACTCTTTATACTCCCTCATCTCTAACGGGAAAAATCTATCTAAGAAGGTAGTAGAAAACTCCTCACATTCTATAGGTCCAACCTCTGCGTCTCTATCCTTTTTCCTCTACATAAACTAGGTATGAGCTATATTTTGTAACTGGTAAGTAGCTAGTTCAGCACTCTCACTAGAAGTTACCCCCATAATTTCTCTTATCTTCTGCACTATGTTTAGGAATTTATGTGGTTCCTCTTCAACAAATACCCCAAAAATGAAGGAGGATTCATTTTAGTGAAGTCTCGAATCCTAGGTACCGCAGTATTAGCCACAGAGTTGGTCTAAATAGCAGCTGACCACATATTTTGGGCTGCTATAGATTCTCTAAACTATACATGAGAAACATGCTCATTCAGGGCATGTTCTTGAATAGGCAGAAGTGCTGGTTGGTTTCCATTTCGTCCTACATTACTCTTTCTAAGAGGCATATTCTGAAAATGGAAAAAAAAGTTGAATTAGATAGAGAATTTAACTTGAACTCTTGCTCATTCTCACGATATGAACACGAAAATAAGGAAAACATTTCCTAGAATGTCTTGTAGCCTCTTTTCCATAAGTGTGGTATGCTACACACCCATATATAAGACTCTATTCGACATGGCTTTCAGACTCCCTAGAACTCTTTAAAACTGTAGGCTCTGATACTAAGTTTGTAACAAATCGGGAGTACACCTTGGATACCATACGGGGCTTATGGTCTAATAAGATTATAAGTTAACCCATGAGCTGGTACCTACTGTGAGCATTGAATACAACTGATAATTAGCATTTGTGGAATTTCAACTAAAATGCCATAAGATTTTAATAACTAAAATTAATATTGAATCATGGTTTAAAACATCTGGAAACATATTGATAAAACAACTGATAATCATAACTAAAAACTAACCAACTATCTGTATTAGTGTGAAAGCCTCTAAATTTTTTTACTGTGGATTTGATGGGACAAACCCCCAACTAACTCCGACTGACTAAATAATTGAACTAAGATAACTAGTCCTCAAAGAAAGAGGACTCACCATGGCTGCTTCTGCTAATGCACTAGAAATTCAAAGTACGATTGGGAATCCGAACATCTAAACCTATTATATAAGACATTATATCGCAAGAAAATATTATGCGGTTAGTACTTTTGAAAGTACTGGTATGCTAAATGAGGTTAGGCTGATATGTAAGGGTTTATGTTCATGAGTAGTAACTGACTGAATGTATAGCATGAGGTGCTGAGTAAGAATGCATGAAAACTGTAAAGACTATGAATGCATGACCACACATAATCATGTCCTGAAGTCATCTATAAACTAAGATACTAAAATCTAATAGTTATATAACTGGTAAACAATATGTTATGGTCAAGAAAAACTGAAATGAATTCTGAATAGAGTACTGAAATTGAAACTATGGGAGATTTCATCTAATCGACTTACCCCAACATAGACTAACTGGGGTCTAACCTTTAACCCTAGTTAGAAGGGTGTTAGTAACGTGCCATGGGTTACTGACAATGGCTAGGTCATACCTAATATAGCAGAAAGACTCATGAGATATATATATATATGTATGTGTATGTACATCAACCCTAAGCTGGTAGAAAGACATATTAAACTACGCTGGCTACGTAGTTCAGTAACTCAAGAACTGCTATTAAGGGTCACACCCTAAACTAGCATGAATTCCCCCATCCCTAGGTTCGCTTAGTGTTGAATCCTATTCCCAACTGAAACGATACTAATAACTATACTAGGCTAAACTTGACTGAACTTACATTGACCATGTTAATTGATTGAGTATTACTGTTCATTATACAACTGGGACCTTTCTATAACTACTAAAAACTAAGTAAATAGCTAAATTTTGGGTATTCTAACCCCCAGGGCTCGATATAATTGACAATAGGATGATACCATAAATTTAAAGGCACAACAAATAATCACAATTCAACTCTCACTCTTCAATACATTTTATCAAATACTTGAAAGGCATAACTTTGTACATGGGGAATGAACAACATGCTAACATATAATGATTTCAACATTCAATTCATAATTTAGGGGTTCTGCAAGATACTTACATAAATAAACATACACATTAGTTTATTCCAAATAAAATTCTTATATTATTAACTTGACACCCAAACAACAACACATACATGGACATAATACGATCTAACTTATACAAACTAATAACTTAAGCTTTGAAAAATGTTCTTGAACTCCAAGGGTTGGAAGGGACCCAAGGATGAACAATTAACATACCTCAATTGATGAATTCTTGAAATTTGTTGAGGGATTCCTTAAGAATTGAACTTGAAGCTTGAAGGGTTAAGGTTTATGTACTTTAGAGGCAATATTTTGGATTTTGAGTGAAAAATGAATTTTGGGGCGAAAATTGTGTTTTGGGACTCAAATCCCATGTTAAAGTGAGGGGAAAAGATTGAAATACCCTCCTAGGCTCGGGATTAAATAGGCTGAAAATGTGCCCAGTGACGCGATGACCAATACGTCGAGTCACTCACCGATGTGATGACCATCACGCTGTGTTGCTTAGGCTAGTACGGTACTCGATGCGACATGACGTAATTACATTGGTTCATTGGTTTGGTCATCCAAACATGTTTTAAACATTATTCAAAAAATCCAAAAATCACCACAAATGAACTATAGACAACCCTGACCATGAACTAACTTTGAAATCAACTTTTTGGGGTTGAATAAGTCAAAAATAAGATCATCAAAGTTTAGAGGCCAAAATGAAATTGTTCACCAACAACGTAGACCAAAAGAATATTTGTTGTTATCATTTATAGAAAGATTTTTAAATATAGATATAGAGCTAAACTTGGGCTTAATAAAGAAGAGGATGGCATAATGATATGATATACAAACAACATTACATACAACCATTTTTACATTTATTAGTGCTAGAAAAAGTTAAAGGACAGTAATCGATAACCTCCTATGACAACAAACATTACTGTAATTCATATACAAGGAAAACATATGGTAGTTATCACAATCAGATACTATTTTCTAGTTGTAACACGGTGCTTAGAGTCACAAGTGACCCCAAGTTAGCCCATGGTTTGGTATGACACTAAGAATATTGTATGAAATTGTGAAAGCTAAATTCTGAATGTTATATGAATAATCAAAACCAAATTTCATTGCTTAAAACTATAACACGCAAAATCTGGTACCCGAAATGCCACATGGTGATCATGACCCCAAAGTACCAAAAGCTAACCCATAACTAATATTTGTACCTGTATACTGTAATATACTGTATAATATGGAAACATGAACTAAAAGGCCATAAGGTTCAAAAATGTAATATAACTGATAAAAATATAACATTTGGATGGGGTATGAATTACACAAAACAACTGAAATAACTATCTGAACATAATATCCTGAAAAGCCTCTAACTGACTGAACAATTTGAATAAGGAGCTGATGGGACATATCCCCAACTAACTTTAACTAATAAATAGATTAATGAGATAATAAAGTAATGATCATATCATCGAAAGATGAGGACTTACTTCTAGCTCTGACTGCTGAGACTGGAATCTACTGATGCTCTGGAGCTCGTGTGTCTAAACCTATGGTATAAGACACTATAGCGCAAATACACCAGTACTTTGAATATACTGGTATGTATGTGAGGTAGGCTAAATGTATAGTGTTCTTATGCATGAACAATACTGGCTAACTAACTAATATGAACGTGAGAATACATGCATGCATACATAGTAACTATATCTGAAATCATGATAACATGAGTTTACTAAAAACTAACATGACTAATCATTGAGTTTATAATAACTGATAACATGCGTGACTGTATCAGATAGTCTTGAATCTGATGGAACTAGCTGAGTTTCATACCGTATCTGAATTGATTGTATCTGATAGTCTAGATTTTATAACATGAAATTGTGGGAAATAGTCATCTAACAGACATACCCTAAATGATGCATTATAGTTGAATTAGGGTCCAATATATACCCTGATTGGAAGGGTGTCAATACCGCACCACTAGTAAGGACAACATATGAGTGACACTCGACTAGCAAGTTACTCTAATAAAAATAGTGGGAACCCTCAACTAGTAGGTTAAGCCACCTCATCTTCCCTCAACTAGTAGGTATAATGTCTCAACCTATGCTGGCTACGTAGTTTTGGAATGCAAAGGTATAATATCTCAACCTATGCTAGCTATGTAGTTCTGGAATGCAAGGATTCCTTCTAAGAATCACACCCCTACTGGCAGGTGAGTTCCCATCCTTGGGTTCACTCGGTGCAAATTTCTACTCCCATCTAAATAGACATTAAACTTGATTAACTGATCTGAACATGGAATGAGTTTACTAAATTCTATTAACTGACAGAATACTACTGATATCTAACAACTGACTTAGTTTTGGAGATTATTGAGGTTACTGAATTACAGAGCTTTCCTAAGTCACATGACTGGCTGAGTTCTATGGATCATAGCTTGGCTGAGGATATCGTGAAAACATAACACTGGCTCTAGGCATACAACTAAATTGTCGAGTACAAGTACCCCTAGGAATCGATGGAAAAAAAGGGACAAGCATTAATTTCTTGAATACATGACCAACATCGCAATCTATAATTCATTTATTGAGGCAATTCATCAAACATACGATATGCATAACCTTGTACATAAATGGGGATTTCATAAGATTATTCTAGTTGGGCATTTTTTTTCCTTCACATAGGCATTTAATCAAACACATGGTCGGAATAGTATAGCTAGACAACATTATATAACAAATAAAAAACATGATTCAACTCTAATTTCATCATCCAAGTGTTTAATCATAGGTCCACATGAATCTACCTTTATATTGATCAATTCCACATAAAATTTATCACCCAACATGGATTAGAATTTAATTGGTCATTATCAACATGAATAAAAGCAACCCAATATGAAATTCATGAAGAAATCCATACAATTGAACTTTGGAAATAGATTCTTGGGCTTCATGGATAAAAGGAGTCCATGAATGAACACTAGGCATACCTGGGTTGGGTTTCTTGAAGTTCTTGAACTTGAAGAATTTGAATCTCTTAGTTCTTGAAAAATATTTGGAATTTGTTCTTAGAGATTAATCTTAGAGAAAAAACCTTGATTATTTTTAGGAGATGGATAATGAATTTTTGATCTTTGGTCAGATATAACTAGGTATATAAATGGGTGGTAAAAGGCCAAAATCCCCCTCTAAAAATGGCTTTAAAAAAACTGAATAAAATATGTGATGGTGGGTGCGGTGATTCATCGGGCTGACCATCGCACTGGGACCAGAATTGGAAGTTACTTCCTTGGTCCGATAGTAGGGTGCGATGGTCCGTCGCTGGGTCGATGGTTCATCAGTCCTGATCGTCTCTTCTAGGAAGAATAGGGCCTCACTATTTCCCTTTCGGTGGCCTGAGCGACGGTGCATCATTTGTACGATAATCCATCGGCCTAGGCCGTTGATCCAGGGCAGAAGATAGTCACACTACCTCGCTGCAATAGTCATAGGTGATGGTTCATCGCTAGTCTGATAGTCTGTCCGCCTCACTGTCGCACCTGGGCAGTATTACTACCTTCTATATTTTGGCTATAACTTTCTCTTCCAATGTCAGATTTTGATAAAATTGGTATCGATGAAAAGCTTATTCAATTTACTACATGACAAAAAGTAAAAATATTAAAAATACCATGTGTAAAAAAGTGTATTCATCCTTCAAATAAAGATTCTAATATTCTTGGGATAAATTTAAAGCTAGGAAAAAGTACGAGGTATTACAATATCTCCCCTTGAGAACATTCATCCTCGAATGCGATTGAGTGAGGGGTAAAGAACATAAACTAACATACATACTGTACATGACTGGATGGAACAAGGATAGAATAGGTGCATGACAAAATTAGTCCGTTGAGGGAGATACTTGGGAAGCAATTGAATTTTGAAAGTAGTTATTCAAAGCATAATTGATTAATTACTTTTATAATTATTTGATTTCTAGACGATTGGACTAATAGAGGCATGGAGGAAAGGAAATGGCAACATTGGTGTGGCTTGCTTGTTCTAAAATTTTCAATCAAGGTAGGTCATGGTTTAATATATAGTAGACTTAGGTTAGATACATGTTATAATTTTAGTTTTAATGAGAGACTTTTTGTCTAGGCCTACATGCATGGAGATTGGATGAATAAAATATGAAATTAATGTAATAAGGATCTATTGAGTGTTTTTGTGCTTTGTGGTGAGCCCTTGAAGGTTAATTGTATTTTTATGACTTACTTGAAGATTTACAAGTGTAATATGTGAATGTGGGTAACAATAACACAATTAGATGAACTTGTACTCTATAAAACTATTCTTTAAAACCTTTAAAAGGGTGACTATGATATTTAGTCTTTTTGAAATATAAGATATTATTGTTAAAGGGTACCAAGGAGAATTTATCATGATAAGAGGGTGTGGTGTTGTAATACCCTATATTATTCTTAGCTCAGTTCAGCTCCTAGTTACAGAAATAAGAGGCTTAAAACGTAAAATTTTCACTAAGTGTTGGAGACTTAGTCATATTTTTGGCCTCTTGATGTGCTAGCTTAGTGTTTGAACTTTTAAGGTTTTTAACTCGGAATAATTGTAAGTTCTTAAGTAACCATTGTCACTTTTTATTATATTTCATATGATATTGCAGGAAAGTCAAGATGCATGAAAACCTCTGATAATTAGGTCCAGAAGAATAAGTTTTGATCAAAGTAGAGCAGAAGATCTTTGTTGATGACCTGCCTAATAGGTCATCAACCATCTGATAAGTTATCAGGCTTGTCCATCGCCTATAAATAGATTACAAGAAATGGAAGGAGTAGTTGACGGCCTGGTCTGATAGGCTGTTAACTATGTGATAGGTCATCAGGCTTGGTCATCAGGCTTTCGGTCATAGCTGTGTTGATACAAAAACCAATATTCATAATTTTTCCTCCATTGTTAAAATGTTAAGCTTTAGGTTGAAGGATTTTTGGTCAATTTACTGCATTTTTGAGCTTAGGTAAGCTCTAAATTTCTATTTTTATTTTTATTTCTATCATGTCATTTAAAACTCTTTTAAATCTTGATTTCAAATTGGAATTTGGGTTTTTTGGCCCAAATGGATTATAAAGGAGATTTCATTGATTAAACCTCATTTTTAACCAATTTTTACTTCGGTTTTCTCCTATGGCTTCCTTTAATCATGGTTAAGGTTTTTCAATATGAAATTTTGATTTTACCCTTTTGTTTTTAGAACTTGTTTTGGTGGTCCATTTTGACCCCAACTTGAAAGTGTGCAATATAGGTATCGTTCCCTTCCTTTTAATACATAGATTCTATATTTATATGTTTTAGTTGATTTTGAGTCCGTCAAAAAGGGGAGAATGTCTACGTTAAAGGGCTTTAGGTTAGGATTTTGAAGTCACAAGATATATTGTGGCTTAACTTTCTTCAGACTGGGCTGGGTAGTTAATATGTTGATAAAAGCATGCTATGGGTATGGATTATAATCATGGAAACTATATTTCAATACTATTTTTACTATTGTGTGCACGTGTATGGGCCTATATTATTGTTATTGGTGACTTGAGATGATATTTACTATGTGTTACCTGTGTAGGAACTTTATGTTACATCATTAGCATTGTATATGCAATTTATGCCTTTGAAATTGACATAATGCCTGTAGAGGGGCTTAAACTGGTAACAATAGATCTTATCTAGCACTGGTTGCTTTATTCATAATAGAAATACCTAAGTTTGAGTTAATATGATATTAATGAAGCCTTACATTAAGATTTATTCTAACGGTACATTACTTATGCGAACAAATGGATGATTGACATACTGAGTAGATTCTAAGATTATGTGGTCATTTAAATAATGTATTCGAGAACTCCATAGGTTTGGCTATGAACATTACATACTCATATCATACATACATTCATGAGACATTTTTACAAAACCCTCTGTCGTATCAATGAGTTGGAGAGGATATATTGATATTAAGATCGGGATTGAGTATTGAGAAAGTATATGGGTTATGAACCCCTCATGGGTCCTAGCTAGAAACACTGAGGCTCGGTAGGTGTATGCGGAGGTTATGCAATACTTCAATCATATCACATCATCATCATCATCATTCCATTTCATATATTATGCATCTTAAGTGTTGTAATTTGTGTTGTATTTGATGCATATCAGTTCTATTTCTTTTGTGTACCCATTTTATTATGTGTTATATTTAGAACTATTAGTAGATACTGTATAAGCTATCATTTGGTACATTTTCTGATTGCAGGTGACGTACTTATAGTATGTATTCATGTATCTTATTTTCTGCTTTTCTCGTGTACCCATTTTCTTACGTCTTATATTTAGAACTATTAGTAGAGACTGTATGTGCTATCATTTGGTACATTTTCTTATTGCAGGTGATTTACTTATAGATGTATTCATGTATCTTATTTTCTACTTTGCTCGGTCAGCATATGATACCTACAAAATACAAGTGGACCATACTCATCCTTATTGTTCCCTTCCAATACAGATCCTAGTTTGTGTATATCGCGCAGCAGCTGAGATCAAGCAGTTATTTAGTGACATTTTCAAGTTATGGGCTGCTTTATTCCTTCAGAGTTGACTTCAGACCTCCTCCTATCTAATTGATTTCTTTATTAAGTATTCAAAGACAAACTTGTAGTATTGGATTCAGTTGTATTTAGATTATTCATACACAGTAACACTAGTTTTTGGGATGATTATGTTATCTTTGTTTTTAAGACTTCTGCTATTGTTGTACTTGTACGGGTCTGACTTCGCTCTAGAAGTCTTGCCTTGGAAATTGTTATTTTTTTTTCCTTACTTATCAGTTTGGGTGATTGGCTTACTTATCAAGGCTTAGCCTCGGTAAGTGCCATCAAGACCTTAGTTTTTAGTGGTGACAACCGATCACTCAACAACAGCTCCTAGTATTTCTATTCTACATAGATACTTTATTGCGGATATTCCTACCCCTTGTCGAGTACTCTTTTATTCGTTTAGACTAAGTTATGGGGAAGCCATTTATAGTTTTTTTCAACTTTATTTTTCAGAGATGATGTATTAAAAAAAGTTATAGAACGAATTGATTTACCAAATCATTTTTTAATTGTTGACTTGTTATATGTATGATAAACATTATTCATAAAGTTAATGTTGCAATAACTTCTACACTAGTTTACTCGTGGTATATTCAAGGTTCTCCTATCTGGAGTAGGTGTAGGTAGGTGCATGGTACGATCTGGTGGGTTGGGTATAAACAATGATGATTATGAAAAAATTTTGAGTAGAGTCCTGCCGATTGGTGTATTGATGTAAACATTAAATATGTAGGAAGCTATAAGTCATCTACGAATCTATCTTGTTTTCTTTTTTCCTAACATGCCCATCCCATTGTCATATTCCCGGGTTGAGTCCAGTTGGTATCTAGTTGATCCCAATTGGTATATCAATCATCATAGTTGGAATGAGTTGGTTCGAAATGGAATCTCTCAACACTAAAGGGTTAAAGCCAAATGCCCAATGAATAATAGCCGGTAAGCTTATAGGAAATGGTTTGTTATGTCTATTGATATTGTGATAAGTACTTGTGGTGAGGCAATTATGTGTTAAAAATGTTCTATATAGATTGTTGTTAATAATGACATATGTTAATCTTCTTTATGTACTTAGACTCTCGAACATTATTTGTTGATAGTGTGTGTGTGGTTGTGTGATGTGTTTTACCCAAATTACTAGATCATGAGGGCACCTACTTTAATCCACCTAGATAGGAGGCACCACCCTTTAAGAAATTAAGCGGAAGTCTTTAGGTAAGTATCAATTAAACAAACTTTATTATAATTGGTTTATAATAATTGAATGCAGGAAAATATAAACTACCCAAGGACGTAGTATAAGCAGGTACAAGATCTTCTAATTGGAAAAGTAGAACCAGACATACCTTCCACCTTGAACAAGAAGAGTAGAAGCTATTGAAGTAGCACAATATGTGACAATCATGAAACCAACCCTGATTTCTACAAAAGACTATACCCAAAAGGGTATAGCAAGAGTAGTATCAGTACTAACCACACGTAATGGTAAGCCTCATCAATCAAACTATTGGATTACACAAACATAACATAAATATTCAAAACATTACATGCATCTTAACATGCACACTACTAAGTTTTTCCACCATGTTTCCCCATTATTGACACTTAATAATCACTTAAACTTACCTTCTCTACCCCCAATCATTTTAGTAACTCTCTGATAAGCTTTTTGGTTATGAATCCCAAGATACTGCTCCTACCCTTATGATTGCACTACTTTGAAATGCTAACCCTATCCTTGCCCTAGGGACTACTGTGAATCATACAAAAATAACTACATCTATGTTGATCTTAACCCATGACAAGACCATAATAAAATCAAACCAAGAATCCATAGGGATTACCCACCCCATCAACCAAGCCATCAACAAGACCTTAAGTTATTAACTCAGACTTAGATAATAAGTAACATTTATGGAATTTTTAGATCCCTTAGCAACAAGTCAAAAAAGTCAACAGATATGCCAGTCAAATCACGTGAAGTCAAGTTAAGTAAAGGTGAGTCAATCATTAAAGGAAAACAATAATATATGTGTTTCTCCAATTCACTTATGGGACCGTCAAACTCACTTGTACCTTAAACATACACGCCAAGGTAGCCAAAGATCTTACAATCTCCTACAAGTCATGACCTGCAGGGGACAAATTTTGTCCATGCACTAAATTCCAAACACAAGCACCTGCCAACCTCATTCGACCAATATCCCATGAGAATTTCCAATAGATTGCTAAATTTCACAATCAACAATGATGTATATATAAGAAAATATATAACACTATGACAGCAACCAATAATTAAAATCACAAGATTTATAGAGGAGTTTAGTGAAATGTAACCACACCTAACAACATGCATCCACAAGCAATATTAAGAACTAGTTACCATGCACATATTTCATAAATTGAATTAAACTATATGGACATCAACTACACCACCTCCTAGAGACCTAAACACGTACCAAAAATACCCTATCCTTGATAAAACAAATGCTACTTATTACCACCCTGCATTCTTTAAACCAATACTTATATATTATCAACACGTTCTTTAAGGATCTAGACTAATGACCAGTATTTCCCTCTCTCTCCCCCTTACCCCCTCCCCCTTCAACTATCTCTATAGGAATATACAATAATATACCACCCAAATTATAGGATAAAATATAAGATAATATAAACAGATGTAATACAACCACCTTCCTACAAATTACCCCAATTTTTAACTAATTTGACTATCGAAAAACCTTACTTAAAGGCCTAATCATGAAATCTCTGATCCATCTACGTTGTGTCTCTATTTTTCTAACTTGGGATCTGTCTTACTCAATTAACCATAGGTTACCTAGACACCAAGCAGTTGTTATGAATCCATGATATGGAACATTGGTCTTGTGCAAGCGAATGCAGATGTGAATGCCCAAGATTTTCATAGGTTTTACTCTAAAGATCCTAATCCCCCTTCTCTAAGGTTCTATGCCTCAGATACAGCCCTATAATGGATTTTCCATCCTCCACATGAGTTTTTCTTAAACTAAAGAGGAAAATAAAATAAACCTTATTTTAAAAAGAGGTTTTGGTTGCGTCATATAGTTATAGCAATATGCAATTGTTATATTGTCATCACTGTCAGCTTGATCTAATATTTTTAAAATCCAAAAAATCAAATTTTGTTTCCCCACACAAGTTCCCAATTGTAATTATGATAATCCACATACCTCGAGCTAATATCAAAGTACTTCTTAATAACGACAGATTTAGATGTTACATATATAGCCAAGAAAACCATTGGATGTAAGGACCAGGTGTGATCATAAGAGTATCTTTATTTCTGTGACTTGAGTTAGGGATCATCTTTACATGATTTGAAATACTACTTGACTTCTATCTGATCTCGTATAAACCAACTACATATCAGGATATTAGTGGAACAGTTTTGTGGATAGTGAATTGAGTAAAGAAAAAAGGTTAATAAATATGTAGCACTACTTAATTTGATATATGGAAATTATGTTGCTTGAGGTCTGGGAGTAAGAGAATTATTAACTCAATTTATTTACATATAAACAAGAGGTTATTACGCTACTAGAGCATGCATTAAAATAATATAATCTAGAAAGAAACCTGAGACTGGGTAAAAAATCAAGGTGGAGCTATTGGATGCTACCGTTGTAGTGGTACTACTACAGTGGTAAGACTAACCATTGCAACAACTCCAAGAAGAATCCTGCCATGATTTCTCGCTCTTGTAATTTTCCAAGTTTGCAAAGTAACACTATTTTAGAATAATAATATGATAGAAATACATCCAACATGAATGATAAACTACTATGATCATTATTAAAGGGGCGGAAGAAAAAACATCTTAAAAGTGCAAGAAATAAAAAGAAAGATTGTTTGTTATATGCCCTAAATGGGGGCAACCAAAATTAAATAGTTAAAATATAAAAAAGAGATCGGGAGGCTAGCTAGTGGCACTATCTGTGTGACTTGAGGCATTCAAACCCTCTTTTTCTATGCCAGTGAGGAAAGATAGCTCCTAGGCATCCTTCCTGGTCAAGTTCAACAACTTTTTCTATAGAGAGGTACAACAAAAATAAAATGGACTGCTTTCAAATTTCTCACAAGTATGCAACCTTGGCAGCGATGTTTCATTTTTTTCAAACTATGCTCCTCAAAGCTCCACATAGGGTCAGGCCGAGTTCGGTGAGGCAGTAGAAATCTAAGGAGATAATTTAAGAGAGGGTAGGAGAAACCTCTCTAGGTAGCTCCAGACTACAGTGAGATCAAACTCCCAACCACCAAGTGATATGGAAACCATCGAAGAAGAAGCACTCGAATCTCCAATCCCACCAGCTCAACTAGTCTTACCCTAGTCCCTTACCTTTCTTTTCTACTTACTCTCTTCTCAAATGTATCACCTTAAAATAGGTTATACAAATTCAAAATCATCCATAGTGTCTTGAATCTCTTAAGATACATTTACTTTATCTCAAAGTGTGGTAACCAAAAAGGCTAGGAAGACATCTCTTGTTGACCACTTTTGAGTGTAAATATATCATTATTTATTTATAATTTATACCCCTACATTCAGTCAGATCCCTACAAGAGTACACATCAATACCATATCTCGATAGAAGGATACATCTATAATGCTTCTCGAGGGATATATCCTCTAGGACACCATTTGTAACCATACCTTTGCCTCAGCAGAGAAATAACTGCTTTTTGTCCCTTTAATACTAGAATATTTCACTTTGGTAGTTTGTACTTCGGGTGCCAACATCACGATAGTCCACTCAAAGTTTGATGCCAAAATTATTACCTCAAAGGTGGCATTGTAAGGTTTTAGGATACCCAAGGTATCAATGATGGTGGACACATCCACCAGGATATTCTATCCTTAAACACAGAGGTATTAACCAGTCCACGATTGGGTGGATAGTATAAAATTCTCGAACAACCTTGTAATACCCCGTACTTATACCTAGCTTGAAATTATTCCAAGTATGTTAGAAACTTACTTTGAAAGGTAAATCCACTTTTATATACGTGGAATTTTTAAGATTTTCACTATTTATTATGTGGGAAATTGAATTAGCTTTCCAATAATACCAATTTCATCCAAATCCCGTATCAGGGTAGAAATTTATGGTTGTTTTATAGAAAGCAATCAAAACTACCCAGGTGCGACGATGAGGGCCGATGGACATCGAGTTAGCAATGAACCGTGGCCCAAACCATCATAACAGATACAGTAAGACCACCTTCTGCCTAAGGTTAATGGCTCAGGATGACAGACCATCAAGCTAGTGATGGACCATCATTGTAACACCTCAAATCTGGTACCTAGAATTCTACACGGTGCTTATGACCCCGAAGGACCATAAGATAACCCATGATTGATATATGTTCCTGTATACTGCATAAAATACTTGAAGAAACATGAATTTAAAGGCCATAAGGTTCAATACTGAACATGGTCTAAATGATATAACATTTGTGTAGGGTAATAGAATACCCAAAACAAAATTGGACATACTGAAGTATGCAACATGATAGTCTAGAAAGCCTCTAACTAACTGAACTGTCTAAGTAAGGAGATGATGGGCCATGTCCCGAACTAACTCCAACTAATAAACTAATTAATGAGATAATAGGGAATAATCATGTTATCGAATAATAAGGACTCACTTCTAACTATGAATGTTGAAACTTGAATCTACTCTTGATCTGGAGCTCGTGTGGCATAAGACACCATAGCACAAATGTGTTAGTACCTTGAATGTACTGGTATACATGTGAGATAGGCTGAATGCATAGGATTCATATGCATGAAAAATAATAATAACTAACTAACTATCAGGAGCATGAGAATACATACATGGGACATAACAACCGACACTAATAATGTGATAACATGATTACTGAATCTGAATATAATTGATAATATGAGTGACTATATCTGACAGTCCTAAATCTAATGGAACTATCTGAGTTATGTACGATGTCTGAGTTGACTGCATTTGACAGTCTTGAATTCTGAAGAACTATCTAATTTCTTTTCTTGAGACTATGGGAGGTAGTCATTTAACCGAAATGCCCTATATGCGCTATAATAGCTAAACTGGGGTCCAATCTGTGCTCTGATTGGAAGGGTGTCAATACCGCGCCACTGGTAAGAACAACATATGAGTAACCCTCATATAATAGGTAACTCTAGTGAGAACGGTGGGAACCCTCCTATAACAGGTTAATCCACCCCATCTACCCTCATATAGTAGGCTATGATGTCTCAACCTATGCTGGCTATATAGTTCTGGAATGGAAGGATTGCTTCTAAGAATCACGCCCTCATATAATAGGTGAGTTCCCATCCTTGGGTTCACTCGGTGCTAATTTCTACTCCTATCTGAATAGACACTGAACATAATTTACTGAACTTAACATGGACTGAGTTACTAAATTCCGTTGACTGATGAAATATTACTTATATCTGACAACTGACTGCATTCATGAGATCATGGATATTTCCGTAGTCATAAGACTATTTGAAGTCTAAGGATTCATAGCTTGACTAAGAGTATTGTGAAAACATGACATGGCTCTAGGAACACAACTAATATTTTGGGTACAAGTATCCCCAGGACTCGATGGAAGAAAAATTGACCAAGCATAACTTACTTGAACATATAACTAACATCATAATCCATAATACATTTATAGAAGTACTTCATCAAAACATGTGAGGCATAACTTGTACATACATGGGGATTTCATGATATCATACTAGTTGGACATTGTTCCTACATCTAAGCATTTAATCAAACACATGGTAGGCATAGCACATGTATACAATACATACAATAATTTAATCATCCTGATTCATCTCTAATTTCATCATCTAGGGTTTATTTATAAGTTCACATGAATATACATTTGTACAAATCAACTACTCATAAAATTGATCACCCAGAATTGAGTTGAATTCAATTGATCCTTCTCAACATAAACAAAATAAACCCAACATAAAATTCTTAAAGAAATCTATAAACTTAAACTTTGAAAAGAGATTCTTGGGCTTCATGGAAGAAAGAAGTTCATGAATGAACACTATACATACCTTAGTTCATGATTTAGTGAAGGTTGATAGAGAAACTTTCTTGGAATTGGATCTTCTATGAAAACACTAGCTTATTCTTGAGTGGTTTTTATGAGAAGAGAGTGTATTTTGGGTGAAAAGTGGTTGAATCACGTATTAAAGAGGTTAAATATGGGTGGGAAGTTGACCCTTTTAACCCTGGATGCATCATTTAATTTCAGTAAAAATTATCCAAACTGAACCCCTGGCGCGACGCGACGCTATTACACCGTGTCACTGGAATTTGACAATTGGGAAATTAAGGGATGGCGCAACGTGGATCCATCGTGTTGACCCTTCTTTTGTGACTTGGAACTTTGGAACGAAATTGAGGACATCATGCTAAGACACTGGAAAAGGATAATTCAAAATTTGGGCCCTGGCACGATGAGCCATAATCGTGGACCCCTACTAGAATTTACAAAATGCTATTTCCTTTTGTGGCGCGGCGTGCCACTGACTAATATGGCGCTATTTTACGATATAAACTTAAAATAGTCATAACTTTTGACCCGGTTATCGGATTTGGGCAAATCTTATATCGATAGAAATCTTATTGAATTTCCCACATGAAAATAAAGTGAAAATATTGAAAAATCCTCATGGAATAACCATCATTCAATTTAGAAGCTAATACTATACATTTTTGAGAGGAAATTAGCTAGGAAAAGTATGGGGTATTACAATATCTCCCCCTTGAGAACATTCATCCTTGAATGAGACTGACTGAGAAGGGATAAAAGAAAACTGACGTATATGTTGAACATGAATAACTGGAACATGATCTCATGATTGACATGACTGATAAGCTGAACATATAATACTGAACATGTATATCTGATGCATGTGTAACTGATTCATGAATGCATGATTGAGTGTTCTGAAGAACTTTCTCACAATAAGAATGCATGTCTGATGCATAATTACATAACTGAACTGATACATCCGTTCATGATTGAATATTCAATGGTACTTGATACCAAGTTTCTAATGAAAACATAAGAATAAAGTTGCATACCAATTTTATGATGAACACTAAACATGAAACTGAGTAAGCTTAAGGAGAACTATTACCTTGTGCTTGATCTGAGTTGGTGAAGAAGAGGTAAGGATACTTGGTACACATGTTTGACTCTGCTTCCCAAGTAGCTCCCTCGATGGACTGATTTTGCTAAGAAAACCTTAACTAGGGGGACTTTTTTGTTCCTCAATCTACGAGTCTGGTAGTCAAAGATTTTTTCTGGGATCTATTCATATGAGAGAGTGTTCTGAACATCAATGCTCTGAAAAGTGACTACAACTGATGGGTCACCTATGCACTTCTTTAGTAAAGAGACATGAAAGACTTAATGAACTGAGGCTAGATCTGAAGGGAATTTGAGTTCATAAGCTACCTTGCCGAATCGACTGAGAATCTTGAAGGGACCGACATATCGGGGACTGAGTTTTCCTTTTTGGCTGAACCGTTTCACTCACTTCATAGGAGAGATATTTAGATAGACATTGTCACCAATATCGAACTCAATATCTTTTCTACAAACATCTGTATAAGTCTTCTATCGGCTCTGAGTAGCCTGGAGTCTTTCTCTAATCAACTGGACTTTTTCTAAGACATCAAATACCAAGTTAGGACCTATGACTGAGGCCTCACTAACTTCGAACCAACCAATTGGAGACCTACATCTCCTACCATAGAGAGCTTCGAATAGAGCCATTTGAATACTAGAATCATAGCTACTATAGTATGCAAACTCAATCAAAGGTAAGTGGTCATCCCAACTTCCCTTGAAATCGATTGCACACGCGCTTATTATATCTTCGAACGTCTGAATAGTCCTTTCTGCTTGACCATCTATCTAAGGATGAAAGGTTGTACCGAGATGAACTTAGGTACCGAAACCCTTTTGGAATTATTTCCAGAACTGAGGGTGAATTGGGTACCTCTGTCTGAGATAATGGACAACCAAACACCGTGCAATCTGACCAACTTCTTAATATAGAATTTGGCGTAATCCTCATCTAAATTAGAGGTATGAACTGGAAGAAAATGAGTTGATTTGGTCATTCTGTATACAATGACCAAGACTAAATCATGCTGATAAAAGTTTGAGGCAAACCCATCATGAAGTCCATGTTCACAACTTCCCACTTCCGAATAGGAATACTGAACTCCTGCATGTACCCACTATGCTTTTGATGCTCTATCTTAACCTGCTGACATGTAGAGCACTTAGCCATAAACTCTGCAATGTCTCTCTTCACCCCACTCCACCAATAAATTCCCCGCAAGTCACGGTACATCTTTGTGACCCTTGAATAAATAGAGTAGCATGCCCCATGCACTTTAGCAAGAATTATTTACCTTAAGTCATCTACACCTAGAACAGAGAGACGACCCTAACAATGCAAAACACTATCTCCCCTTTGGGACAAAACCTCTACTTTCTGATCAGGAACTGACTCTTTCAACTTGACAAGGCTGGGATCTCTATCTTGCTTTTCTTTTACCTTAGAAACTAGAGATGATTCTGAACTACTCAGAACCCATATATCACCCTCAACTATATCTATTAAGCGAATGCCTAGTCTGGCAAGCTGATGTACTTCCTAAGCTTACTTCTTCTTACTATCCTCAATATGAGAAACATTACCCATTTCTTTTCTTGCCCGGATGATAGAGGACACTCATGTCATAATCTTTCAAGATCCTTAACCACTTTCTCTGATAAAGATTGAGATCTTTCTAAGGAAAGATATGCTGAAGGCTCTTATGATCTGTGAAGACATCTACATGAACACCGTATAGATAATGCTGCCAAATCTTCAAGGCAATTACTATGGCTGCTAACTCAAGATCATGAGTAGGATAATTCCTCTCATGGGGTTTAATCTGTCTGGAAGTGTAGGCTATGACCTTACCATGCTATATGAGGACCCAACCCAAACCGACTCTGGATGCATCATAATACACTATGAACCCATCTAAACCATCTAGAAGAGCTAAGACTGGAGTTGAGGTGAGTCTAGTCTTCAACTCCTGAAAAATCTTCTTACAAGGATCAAACCACTAAAACTTGACTTTCTTCTGAGTCAATCTAGACATAGTGGATCCAATAGAAGAAAATCCCTCAATAAACCATCTATAATAGCCAGCCAAACCCAAGAAAAACATAATATCTAATAGAGAGAAAGGGCGAGGCCAGTTTCTTACTGCTTTGGTCTTTTGAGAATCCACTCTAATGCCATCACCAGAAATTATGTGACCAAGGAATGCTACTAACCTTAGCCAAAATTCACACTTACTAAATTTGGTGAATAGCTGAGGATCTTTGAGAGTCTGAAGTACTATTCTGAGATAGTTTGCATGATCACACTCACTGTAGGAATAGACAAGAATATCATCTATGAAGACTATAATGAACATGTCCAAGTACTACTTGAACACACGAGTCATCAAGTCCATAAAAGTGGCTAGGGAATTGGTAATACCAAATGACATGATTAGGAATTTGAATTGACCATACCAAGTACAAAAAGCTACTTTTGGAATGTGACATTCTCTGACTCTGGGATGATAATAGCAGAATCCAAGGTTTATCTTAGAGAAATAACCGGCACCCTAAAGTTAGTCAAATAAATCATCAATTTTGGGAAGAAGATACTTGTTCTCGACCATGACCTTATTAAGTTAATGGTAGTCAATACATGTTCTAAGAGAACCAATTTTCTTATGCATGAATAATACTGGAGTGCCCCACGGGAAAATATTGGGCCTGATGAATCCCTTATCTAAGAGATCCTTTAATTGTTCTTTCAGTTCCCTGAGTTTTGCTGGTGCTATTCTGTATGGCGGAATGGATATAGGGTGAGTATACGGAAGAAGATCAATACTCAAGTCTATTTCCCTTTTGGGAGGAATTCCTGGAAGATCTTTGGGAAAGAAATCTGAATATTCACATACAATTGGAACTGATTCAAGGATGGGAGTTTTAGAACTACTGTCCTTAACTCGAACAAGATGATAGACACATCCTTTAGATATCATTTTCCTTGCCCAATGAAAGGAAACAAGCTGACCCCTAAAAGAAGATACATTACCCTTCCACTCAAGGACGGGTTCATTTGGGAACTAAAACTGGAATATTCTATTTCTACAGTCGACTATGGCATAGCAGGAATGAAGCTAATCTATGCTAAGAATGATATCAAAATCAATTTTCTCTAATTCAACTAAGTCTGCTGAAGTGACTTTCTGAAATATAATAACTGGGTAGTTCTTGTATACTCGTCGGGCTATTATGGTTTAACCCACTGAGGTTGAGAATGAAAAGGGATCTTCTAATATTTTGGGACTGATTTCAAAATTGACTGCTATATAGAAAGTAACAAAAGACAAAGAAGCTCCTGGATCTAGCAAAGCATAAAAATGCACATGAAAGATCTGTAATGTACCAGTAACTACATCAGGAGAATTTTACTGATCCTATTAGGACTGAAAAGTATAGAGACGATTTGTGTGTTTTTCACTAGCAGCACTGATGGTAGCACCCTACTAATTCGGGTGACTGAACAGAATTGAGGAGTGATTATATTAACCCTAAGGACCTGGCTGAGGAAATTCTATGACTCTGTTGCCTGGCTTGCCATATCCAAAAACAAATATCACTGCCAGCTATTCAAATACTGTAATGGTGCTTGCTATAAGTCTGACAAAGAGGATAAGTCCGGGCACTGCTAATATTGCCCTAGGTTAGAGCCTAGCGCTCTGTTTTTGTTACCCTCCCTGAACTTAGAAACTACAGCAATGTCTAAAGAAAAGGCTGGAACTGATGACTTAGGATGAAACTAGGAATGACTTTCTCCTTCTGATTTAGGCTGAGCAAAGTTGAAACTACCTATCTTCAATCTCTTATTTTGCTTCTCCGTATGCTTAATCTTCTGCTACTCCATCTGTTGAGCATGAGTAATAAGCCTAGCTAAAGTCATATCACTATTCAGTAAGGCAGATCTGCACTCATTTTCCATGCTATCATTTACCCCTGAAGCAAACTTACTCATCTTGGCGCTGCTATCTACAACCACATAAGGGGCATATCTAGATAATTGAGTAAACTTAAGAGAATACTCTTTCACCATCATATTACCCTACCTGAGGTTGATGAATTCTAGAACCTTATCCTCTTTAAGCTCTTGGGGAAAGAATTTGTCTGAGAATGCAGTGACAAACACCTCTCACTCTATAGGTCCTGTATCATCTAACCCCTCTAACTTCCACTATTTTAACTAAGCATGAGCCACATCCTGCAACTGATATACAGCTAGCTCAGCACTCTCAATAGTAGTCACCCCATGATGTCTGTCACTTTTAAAACCTGATCAATGAATTCGTGAGGGTCCTCATCTACCTTAGACTAGAGAAAGGATGGATGATTCATTCGGGTGAATTCTTGAGTCCTAGCTATGGCTGAATTAGCCACTGGGTTGGATGGAATGATTACTGGCCATTCATTTTGAGTAGCAACTGACTGAGAAAGAGTGGTGAATGCGGCCCTGAACTCCACATGAGAAATATGATCGCCGCAAGGATCTTTGGGTTGGGGGGCTGACTATTTTTTGTTTCTTCTTTTAGGAGGCACATTCTGTAGAAGAAATAGGGAAATAGATTAGAATAAGAGATGGACATGCGATTATGCTCACTGGCATGACATGAACACTAAAAGAGGGGAAACTGTTTATAAAACATCTTATATCCTCCTGTACATAATTACGCGGCGCAACACACCCATGTACAAGACTCAACTAGATGTGGATTTCAGACTTCCTAAGACTCTATAGAACCTTAGTCTTTGATACCAAGTTTGTAATGCCCTATATCTGGTACTAGGAATGCTACACGATGCTCATGACCCCAAAGGACCATAATCTAACCCATGATTGATATTTGTTCCTGTATACTGCATAAAATACTTCATAATGCAGAAATATGAACTGAAAGGACATAAGGTTCAATACTAAACATAGTCTGAATGATATAACATCTGTGTGGGGTAATAGAATACCCAAAATAAAACTGAACATACTGAAGTCTGAAACATAATAGTCTAGAAAGCCTCTAACTGACTGAACTATCTGAGTAAGAAGCTGATGGGACATGTACCTAACTAACTCCAACTAATAAACTAATTAATGAAATAATAGCGAATAATCATTTACTTGAATAATAACGCACACTTCTAACTCTGACTGCTAAAACTAGAATCTACTGCAGATTTAGAGCTCGTGTCTCTGAACCTATGGTATAAGACACCATAGCACAAATGCATCAGTACTTTGAATGTACTGGTATGCATGTGAGGTAGGCTTAATGGATAGGGTTCATATGCATGAACAATAATAATAACTGACTAACTATCATGAGCGTGAGAATACATGCATGGAACATAACCACTGACAATAACATTGTGATAACATGATTACTAAATCTGAATATAACTAATAATATGCGTGATTATATCTGACAGTTTTGAATCTGATAGAACTATTTGAGTAATGTACTATGTCTGAATTGACTGTATCTGACAGTCCTGAATTCTAAAAAACTATCTGATTTCTTTTATTAAGACTTTGGGAGGTATTTATCTAACTGACATGCCCCATATATTCTATAATAGCTAAATTGGGGTCCAATCTGTGCCCTGATTTGAAGGGTGTTAATACCGCGCCGCTGGTAAGCACAACATATGAGTAACCCTCATACAATAAGTAACTCTAGTGAGAACAGTAGGAAGCCTCCTTTAACAAATTAAGTTTCCTCTTCTACCCTCATATAGCATTCTATGATGTCTCAACCTATGCTGGCTACATAGTTCTAGAATGTAAAAATTTCTTTTAAGAATGACACTCTCATAGAACAGGTGAATTCCCATCCTTGGGTTCACTCGGTGCTAATTTATACTCCCATCTAAATATACACTGAACATAATTTACTGAACTAAACATGGACAGAGTTATTGAATTCTGTTTACTAATGTAATATTAATGATATCTGACAACTGACTGAGTCCATGATATCATGGAGATTTCTTGAGTCATAAGACTGTCTGAAGTCTAAGGATTCATAGCCTGACTGATAGTATCATAAAAACATAACATGACTCTAGGCACACAGATAATATCCAAGACTCAATTGAAGGAAAACTGACCAAGCATAACTTACTTGAACATATAATTAACATCATAATCCATAATACATTTATTGAAGCATTTCATCAAAACATGTGATAGGCATAACTTGTACATACATGGGGATTTCATGATATCATACTAGTTGGGCATTGTTCCTTCATCTAGAAATTTAATCAAACACATGGTATGTATAGCACATGTGGACAACATTATACAATAATTTAATCATCCTGATTCATCTCTAATTTCATTATCTAGGGTTTATTCATAGGTTCATGTGAATATATATCTATACAAATCAATTAGATATAAAATTGATCAACCAACATTGATTTGAATTCAATTGATCCTTCTCAACATAAACAAAACAGACCTAAGATGAAATTCATAAAGAAATCTATAAACTTAAACTTAGAAAAGAGATTCTTGGGTTTCATGCACAAAAGGAGTCCATGAATGAACACTATGCATACCTTAGTTTATGATTTCGTGAAGTTTGATGGAGAAAATTTCTTGGAATTGGATCTTTTATGAAAACCCTAGCTTGTTCTTAAGAGGTTTTTGAGAGAAGAGAGTATATTTTGGGTGAAAATTGGTTGAATCACCTATTAAAGGGCTTAAATAGAGGTGAAAAGTTGACCCTTTTAATCTTGGATGTGTCATTTAATTTCAGTAAAATGTTTTTGAACTGAACCCCTGGTGTGACGCGGTGCTATCGAGTCATATCACTGGAATTTGACAATTGGGAAATTAAGAGATGGTGCAACACGGAGCCATCGTGTTGCCCCTCCCTTTGTGACCTGAAACTTGGAGCGATGCAGAGAATATCATGCTAAGACACTAGAAAAGGACGATTCTGATTTGGGCCCTGGCGCGACTCGCCATAATCATGGACCCCTACTAGAATTAGCCAAATGCCCTTTTCTCTTGTGGCACGATTCGCCACAGACTAATATGGCACTGTTTTATGACGGGAACTTTAAATAGTCGTAACTTCTAATCCGATTATCAAATTTGGCTGAATCTTATATCGATGGAAAGCTTATTGAATTTCCTACATGGAAAAAAGTGAAAATCTTGAAAATTCATCATGGAATAACCACCATTAAATTTAGAAGCTAATACTAGACATTCTTGAGATGAAATTATCTAGGAAAAGTATGGGGTATTACAGTTGCCCAAGCCATCGCAGCAGATGTAGTGAACCCCTATTCTTCCTAGGTGTGATGGTCAGGACCGATGGACCATCGATCCAGCGATAGACCATCGCATCCACCCTCGTATGTTTCATTTAATTATTTTAAGTCGTTTTTAAAAGAGCTTTTTGGTATTTTACCACCCTTTCTAATACATAATAATATCAGACCAAGGCTCGTACCTTCATTATTTATCTACAACATCAAAATTTAGGGTTTTTCTCTCAAAGATTTATTCCCAAACTCAAGATCCAAACTCTTATTCAAGAAAACTAAGAGATTCAAGTTCTTTAAGTCCAAGAACTTTAATAAACTTGCAATCAAGGTATGTCATGTGTTGATTCATGGGTCCCTTTCACCTATGAAACTCACAATCCAAGATTTGTGTATCTATGAATGTTCATGATTTAAATTAAATTTGAAATTTATGTTCATGTTGTTGTAGGGTTTTGATTCATGTTTTGAAATACATGTACCAATGATTGATCCTAATATGTGATGATTTGCTTAGTATTCATGATAAACCCTTAAGTTTACAAGTTCATTGATGTGTCCATGATTATTAGATGTGTGGATGATTGTATAACCAAAGCATTTTTCCCATGTGTTTGATTAAATGTCTAAGTGAAGGAAAAGTGCCATACTAGTATGATGATATGAAATCCCCATTCATGTACAAGTTCATGCATGTTAAGTGTTTGATGAAATGTCTTAGTCAATGAATTTTGGATATATGTGCAGCCATTGTGGTGCTTTATCACTTGTACTTCATGAAATCCCCATCCTATTTTATTATGGATTGTCGATATTGGTAATATATTCAAGAAAGTCATGCTTTGTCAGTTTCTTCCCATTGAGTCCTGGGGGTACTACCCTAAAAATTTAGTTGTGTGCCTAGAAGCAGTGTCATGTTTTCAAGATACTCTCAGTCAAGACATGATTAATAGAATTTAGTCAGTCCCATAACTTAGGAAATCTCAGTAATCTCATTAGTATTCAATTAGTCAATGGAACTCAGTTAACTTAGTCCAGTCAGTTCAGTTAATCATGTTTAGTGTCTATCCAGATGGGAGTCGAAATTAGCACTGAGCAAACCTAAGGATGGAACCTTCCTAGTATATGAGGGTGTGATTCTTAAAAGCAATCCTTGCATTCTAGAACTATGTAGCTAGCGTAGGTTGAGACATCATAGCCTGTTATATGAGGGTAGATAAGGTGGGTTAACCTTTTATGTAAGGGTTCCCACCGTTCTCACTAGAGTTACCTATTATATGAGGGTTACTCACAGATTGTCCTTACCAGTGGCGTGGTATTGACACCCTTCCAATTGGGGTTATAGATTGGACCCCAACTCAGTCATAATGCATTATTTAGGGTATGTCGGTTAGATGTCTACTTTCCACAGTTTCAATTATAGATCAGGACTGTCATAAACAGTCATTCAGTCTTATTAAAAGAACTCAGATAATTCTTTAGATTTTAGGACTATCAGATACAGTCAACTTAGAATAGTACAGAACTCAGCTAGTTATATCAGAACCTAGACTATCATATAAAGTCGCTTAGTATCAATTATTTCAGTTATACAGCTACCAGTATCTCATGTTATTAGTACTCATACTCAGTAATTATGTTATAACGAGCTCAGTTATAGTTACTATGTATTCAAGGATATATTCTCACATTCATGTTATCCAGTCAATTAGTATTGTTTATACGTATGAACCCTTTGCATTCAACCTACCTCACATGCATACCAGTACATTAAATTATACTGACACATTTGCCCTATGGTGTTTTACTTTATGCCATAAGTTCATAAGCATGAGCTCAAGAGCATCAATAATATTCCAATCTCAGCAGTCAGAGTTAGAAGTGAGTCCTCATCCTTCGAGGACATGACCATTACTTTATTATCTCATTAAATAATTTATTTCAGTAGTTGGAGTTAGTTGGGGACATGTCTCATCAACTCCTTATTCAGACAGCTTAAAGACTTTTGGACTAGCATGTTCAGACAATTATTTCAGTTGTTTTAGGTATTTTATACCCCACCCAGATGTTATATTTTAATAGATATTATGTCTTAATTTTGAGCCTTACTGCCTTTATTTCTACATTTATATAGTATTTTATGTAGTGTTTAGGTACAGATATCAGTCATGGGTTAGCTTATGGTCCTTTGGGGTCATAAGTACTGATAACATTCTGGGTACCAGATTTGGGGCATTATAAACCTCTAGGTTGTGCTGAGGTATTAATTCAGTCAACATCTCCTACAAATAAGATTTCAACAAGGTTTAAAACTCTAACAACTTCTCCTCTATGTCCCTTATCACTATATCCACACATAAAGAAAACCCTAGTGTGTATCCGCTTCTCATAAAGGTCTTGACATTTTTTGTAGGTCAATTTATAGTAGCTATGTTATTTTTCCATGATCCTATAAAATCCACCAAAAACTAGCTTAGAACAACATCAAAGCACCAAAAGAGAAAAGGAAGACATAAATATTTAGAAAATGCAAAATAAGGGGGTTCTATTTAGTACAACAGTAGCAATTAATTAACCACTGTGGTGGTACCACTATGGCAGAACCTACCACTATTGTAATTCCATTCCAGTGGTCACAGTTACCACTATAGTATTTTATCATCTTTAACATGCCAACCTTTCTTCCTATGGTGGATTTTTTACTTTTCTTGATAATTTTAAAATTTAAGTATGGATCAGGATTGGAGAAGTGTGTGTGAACCATTTTACACCAAAGTGGGGGTGTTAAAAACCCAAACTCCAACCCAAATCAAAGAAAATTATTGGAAAAGATGACCCTACATCATTCACCCCTTTCATAGCTGAAGTCTACCATGAACATGATATTTTTACATCCAAAACATTGTAGGAGTGTTAAATACATTTGACAACTTAGAATGAAAACCAATATGTTCAAAAATACCACCCGAAAAATTCAACAAGCTACACTTAGCCAACCGAATTCTCTCTATTCTAATGCAATTCTATGATTTTAGAGTGTGAAAATGAGGGAAAATGAAATTTCTCCCTATATGGCTGCCACAAAGTGTTGTTGTAGTTAGATTATCGTTGCAGCGGTAACTAACCACAATAGTGGTAAAATATTTTTGAAATAAATTTGGACATGAATTTTGTGAATAGTAGTGTTGAGCTAACCGTAATTAGGAGTTATTACACAAACTAAAGGTGTACATCAACCTTGGGAATAATCATCAGGCCTAGATTAGGCAAAACTTTAATGGTTGTGAACCAGGGAGCAGAGATACACAATGAGCTAGTATATGTTGAAATAATTCTCCTAAGGTTTTATTATATAAAAATCGATCGATCTCTCATGTATTTTCCAGGCCTCACCCCAGGACAATGATGGATAAATTAGTATCTAATGTAATGACCCAAATCATCGTTACGTATGAAAATGCCCTAAAAGTGATTTATAATAATAATAGGCTTAAATAGAATGAAAAAATTAAATCAGTGAGAAAGATTGGGGCCTAAGGGAATTGGTCCAAGACCCCAATTATAGACTAGGTTGGACATCGGTAACCATTGCCTTGGTCAAATAACCGTTGTAGCAATAAAAAGTCGTAGTCTAGGTGAGGGACTTTTAAAAACCCTTTTTTTTATTTCCCTAGGTCACTCCCTTCCATCAAAAATACTCTGAAAAACACAAATTTCCAATTATAAGATTTCAAAGGCCAATATTCATGAGAGCAGTTTTGAGAGACACTTCAAGGGAAACCAACATAGGAATACATTTAGCACACCTAGGACAATTCACTCCTCTTCGTACCAGTATGTTTAGCCTAAGAGTTAAGTTAAGGTTTAATTTGTAGTAACTAAACTTGAGCAAAGTACATTTAATATTAATGGTAATATTAGAAATATCATACATTAGTCCTTAGAACGAAGTTGGATGGATGGACACCTTAAAAATCTAATTAGGCCTAAATATGATTGTATAATCTATGTTATGTTGATGTATTAATTGTAATGAGATATGTATAAAATAATAGTGAAAATATGAGTATCTTAATGCCTTTTAGGATTAACTATAGTGGAAAGTGAATATCATAACATGGAAGGGTAAAAAAGAGAGTTATGTGAACTTGATTAATTCTAATATCATAATGATTAGATTTTACAAAAGAGGAGTGGCTAACAGATGAAGTAAAATAAGTTGGGCATCGCATAACTAAGCCTCGTTATTAATGTGTGATCATAAAATCACAATAATGTGAAATAAGAAATACAATTTTTGTTATAAAAAGTTAAAGAAGAATAGAGAATAATAAGGGAAACATGAGGAATATAGATAGGTAAGAAGTGGATGTGAAATACCCTAGGTTTTGGAACCTTAGAAAATTTACTGGATTTCTCCTTTCTGGTCAAGAAATGACTAAGGGGTATAGGTCGTATGCTGGGGTACAATTGGTAAGGCTTGGTTGTTATTAACCAATGTTGGTTCGTGGGTTGGATTGGTTTTTCGAATAGATATGACTTGATGGGTATGAGCCGTATGGTAGGATATGGGTCGTATAGTTTGATTTTTTCCTTTACTTGATTTGAGACTTAGTAAATTAACTTGGATCTAAGTACGAATGGCTCACCATGAGTTGTAAAATAGAGTTCAAGTCATACCATAGACTCAAATGGTAGACAGTGATCTAACCTCCTTTGGTTATTTTCTGCCATGGATATGGTTTTGGGGTTCTAATCATATAGTTGATTACGATTTGGGTAGGTTAAGTTGTATGGTGGATATTTTAGGGTATAAGGGGGAGGCCTAGGGTACGAGTAGTAGGTACCACTTATATTGGAGAGTACGACTGCTATGTGTAGTTGTATGACAGGACGAAAAATTTTAAGCAGTTAAGTTGGGGGTAATCTAGACATTTCCTCACTTAGCCGCTTAAGGCCTCATGACTTATATATATATTAGGATTTTATTTACCCTATTATTCTAATACTAAGAACTTATAAACTCTCTCTAAGGCTCTTGGGTAAAGGAAGGATAGGGCTTCATCTAGAGGAGCAATTTAAGGCTTTTTTGGTTGATTTCTCTCCATCATCTTCATAATCGAAGGCATGTACTCGTCCCTCATTATTAGTTCCAACAAAAGATATGTTCTATACAATGTTTTAATGATATATTTTTTGTATGGTTTTGGGGTTTTTAAATATGTGTTGGGGTTTTGGTATTAAATGTTTGGTTATGGATTTCCTATGTTTTAATTATGTAATTGCATACTTTAATGGTTTTTTGGACAATTGGTTTAATGGGAATGGTTAATTGATAATTGGAATTGGTTTTGGAAACTTTATACCCCTAACATGTTTGATAAAATTCCTTTGATAATGCTTTTGCTATATAATTGGACTTTTAATGGAACTATTACATGGTATGGTTTGGTAATGGGACCCTAAATGAAATAAATCATTTAAATAGTTTGGAATGGTTAAATGATAAGGTATGATGGTCATGGTAATGGTTAATTAAACATCCTTGTGGGGTACAAGGAAATCCCCTAAGTAAACATGACAATGAACAACTTATGGGGTACATGGAGATTACCCCAAGAAAACGTAATAATAGTACACCTGTGGGTACATGGGAATACTCTAGGTCAACTCAATAAATTAATCTATCGGTACATGGGAATCTCTTATTCATAAAAGGTTGTCTAAGGATATTTCCTACAAGTTATAGTCAGTATGATGATACCACTACTCATAGCCTTAGTTAATGATAATGGTATGATGGTTTGGTTATTTAGAAATGGTTCTAATTGGGCAATAATGGCAGGATGTTATATCTAATAATGAAGGTACGATTCCAAAGGGCGAACACTTGAAATTCATGTTTGCTAACATGAGGGTTGGTCATAGAAACCATATATGATACTATGAGGTACATAAGAATTGTCTAAGTACATTGTACATATTTATCATGGAGAGCGAAGGGAATTTGGGAATCTCCTACTCTTAGGTATCTCCGGTTTATGTAGCTACACGCATTGGGGCCCATTCTGGGAGTTACACTGGACCCATATAGCTTGTGGGTGGTTCTGTTATAGTCAAGCTACACATACCCAGGTTAATGGTTTTAAATACATACTAAACTCGGCTTCTTTTCCCGATATGGTTATGTATATATGTATGGTTATGTGCCTATAGTTGGTTTACTTGGTTTTACTGGATGGCATTATTTAATCCTTATCCTAAGTTCATGCTTTTGTTCACCTGCTAACTCATCTTTGGGTGGCTGTATCCCCATGCGATGCAGGAATCGGCCATTTTACTTCTCCTACTTAGTAATCAAATTCAAGATCAGCTATTGGATTGAAGTGATAATATTCCATATTCTAGAAGGCTCTATTTCATATCATAGACGTCTTTACAAACTTTAGTTATTTTTTTTGGATATTAGTTTTTGCTATGGTTTATGGCATGTCCCAACCGGATATTATTTTTCTTTTGGCTAGAGGCTTGTGTGACTACTATGGGTTGGAATAGAAAGGATTGTTTTTGGTGTCAACCTTAGTATTAGAATTGGTATTGGGGCTGATACTATTGGACTGAATTTATAATCAATTTATCCTCTTTTATTTTGGATTATATATTTATATTGGAATACATTTGGTTCACAATTTGGTTTGGTAATGGTTAAAGGTTGGATAATGGATGGTTGGACTTATTTGGGTTGGTTACTGTTATAGACCTATCGTAGAGTCTTAGGTTATGCTTACACCCTTTTTTGTTATACTTTTGAAATTTATATGACTTAAGGTACGCATTTGGATTGTTGGGTTTGGTATAGAGGTGGTCCGCAGTGCTAGTAGGACTTGGGATGCTCATTATAAGAATGCCTCGAGTCTGGTCGGGTCAGTATGTTAGCATAAACTTGGGCTACTGCAGTCTGTAAAGACTTATGGCACATGATGGTTGGGGAATATGTATAGACTAAGGTTACTAATCAAATAAGTTAGATGGTTGTTCAAGAACATATACTTTCTTGTCTTTGTGCTTGGTGTGTGTACTTGACATTTATGATTTCTTCTAGTATTTCCTATGACTTATTGACTGCATTGCATTTCATTTGTACTATTTTGAGGTATTAAGATTATATGGGTCAAGTAAAATACTGGTACAGATATAATTATTGTACTATGGGTTTGGTATCATACTGGTATAGATATGATCGTTATGACATGGGTTGGGTATCATGCAGGTGTGGATATATTTTCATATGGGTCGAGTACCACTCGAATACAATGTTTTGTTGATGAGAGGATAAGAAGGATAAGAGATGATAGGGACATCTTGCATACATGCATTCATTTTATATGTTTTAAATGTGATTCTATTCTATATATGTTCTCATATGTGTTTTCATTATGGTAAATAATGAAAGAGGGTTTATAAATATACATTAGGTCCCTTGTGTAGATCAAGTTAGAGGTGAAATTCTAGGATCCCCATTAAGGACCGATTATGGTATTATACTCTTGGTGGAACTTTTGATAATTATGGTATGTAGTACTGTGTTATCTTAAGATATAGAGTACTGGGAGGATATGGGTGGATATAGATTAAAGAATTATAGGTGCCATAAGAATAGATCGGTATGGGAGAAAAAGGTATAGGTTGGAATAAGTAGTTAAGGGACAAAGATATATAAAATGTAAGTCAAAGGACAAATATATACAAAATATAAGTCAAAGGACAAAGATATACAAGAACTGTTAAATGACAGGTAGGTCAAAGATATGCTAAAATAATATGTTGAGGATTTGCTAATTAGGGATTCAGAACCAAAACTTTGCTTAATATTATGATTTTTTCATATTTATTATTATTGTTAATTATTCTTAACCCTTGAGAGCCAATTATTCTTACCAATATATGTGGTTGTACTGATGCTACACTTACTATACCTCCACTTTGAGGGGTGTGGCCATGGTGCAAGTCAGTTGGGGTTTATATAAGATCAATGCCGATCACTCAGAAGCAGCTCCTACTATTTCCATTCTACATTAATGTCGTTTCATGAATGTCCCTACCCCTTGTCTAGTACTCTTGTACTGATTTATATTAGGTTCTGAGGAGCCACTTGTAGTTGTTTTCCATATTTATTTTTCATAGCCATTGTATTAAAAACAAATTATGGAATATATTAATTTAAGAGTCATTTTTAAACTATTGAGTTGATATCAATATGATAAACAACATTGATAAAGTGAAAATTATAGTAACTGTTGCAATGGTTTAATGATAGGATACTTAGGGTTCTCTTACCTAGATTAGGTATAGGTAGGTGACCGACATGGTCTGGTGGGTTGGGTCGTGACATCAAGAACGGGCAAAAATTAAAAAAAGGCATATCTATGGCTATATACTATTTTTTTTTGGCATGGAATTAAGGTAGGTTATGGTTTAATAGTAGTAAAGTCATGCTTGATTCTTTGCTTATTTGTGAGTTGGGTGCTTGTGACTAGATTTTAGGCATTACTATGATTTTTTACTGTATTATGCATTGAACATATGGTTTTGAGATGGTGTTAAGATGATATATATATTGGTTTTCACGTTGACACCATTATATAAATCAGGTGTCAAACCAATATTGTTATTAAAATAGGTATCATACCGACACTAGTACATGGACTGAGCTTATCTCCTACATACCATAACTGATAGTCCTTGCCGATTCTAGTATGTATGGATATATTGCAAGCATGAAATCATATTTCATTTATATTCATAATAATGATTACTATTATATAAGGAATTTGTCTAAGTGTAATTGATACAGTTATATACTTATATATTTATGTCCTGATGAGATATAGTGTTATAACATTAATTGATTGTCAATTAATTGTGGGTTGTGTTTTGATTGCTGCTATTTATATTTTCCTTAATTATTTTTATGGTATTTAGTTTATTCGTCTGATGATACCTTCCAATACTTAGTTATTGTATCGATACTACGTGTACTCTTTTTTACTGTTAAATGTAGAGCCTATTTTAGCTTTTAAGATGAGACCTTGACTCTAGAAAGTCATTCAGACATTGACTCAAGGGTGAGCACTATGTCTAGGAAACCATTGGATCATCTTTATGTTGGTTATGTCCTTTGTTTCAAAGTAGATACATTCATTTTATTTTGTATTCTAGATATTGTTTGATCTTGGTTTTTGACATTCTTTAAAGTTCCTATGGAGACTTTTGGGTCCCAAGTGTTGTAATAATTAGAGATACTTCTACACTTTTTTTATTTTAAGATATTGAATAAGTTAGTATTTATTTGGTTTAGGTTAATATTTTGTTTAGTGAATTTAATAGTAGTGGATTAATGAAGATGGTAAGGGTCAGTTCTTGGTGATTGGCTAAGGGTTGGGATTAGATGGTTCAATGATGTGCCACTCATGACGAATTGGATTATGACATGTTGTATTTTGTGTGGATCCCTTGATGGTTAATTTTATTTGTATGTCTACTTGCTTAAAATGTGAATCTGGGTAATAATAGGGGAACTAAGTGAACTTGTAGTCTATAACACTCGTCTTTAATACCTTTAGTGAGGTGAATCTGATATTATGAGTTCTTTGAATATGATATGTTCTTGTCGAAGGATGGGTAAGGGGATGTGTTGTCATAACATAAAAACCTAGATTCAAGTTTCATTAAGCGCTAGAAAGTAATATGTGTAAAAGTGTATAACTCAAGCAAGAATTTCAAGCAGAATAGAGCCGAGTGGTTATTTGGCTAATAGAGTAGTGTGTTGAACTTAGTGATGACTTAAATGTACGGATTACTAGTTAATAACTGAATTTATGAATTTTTATAGGAAAAAGATAGTTAGATTGGTGAAATAAATAGGTATGTTGAATTAGAGTGTAGATATCAATTTAGTGGAATTTGCACTCCTAAAGTGGATACTTGATTGATTGGACTTCGAACATACTGAACCGATGAATATGGTTATGTAAGGCCTATATTACAAGCTATGTGCATTGGTCTTCGGGCTTACTTGTGATTTCATGTGTTAGTGGATATTTGTTGTTTATCTTGAATGATAAACTTGATTTTGACTAAATGTATAGAAAGGTGTTTACTTGAATAATTGGAACATTGTATTCATTATGGTTGATATTTGATGATGACATTTATAAATTGTGAATTGAGATTGGGTGTCACGCCGACGCTGTTTTCAGGTTGAGTTCCATATCAATATAGTTATTTAGATTGATTTTATCATCAATACTATTATTTGAATTGGGTACCATACTGGTACTGGAATTTAGAACCAGTTTGCTGCTTGTAGAGCATAGTTAACGGTCCCTATTGACTGTAGCATGTTTGTATAGGTAGAATTGAACATGCGATTGTTTATTGGCTATTATTGACTAGACTTCTTTAGTGTGAATGATTTGATATAAGTACCTTGCAATGGAATGATACAAAAATGATAACCGATTGTTTGTAACTTGATGGTTGTGATTGTGCATTACAGCAAATTATGAATATAAGGTATGCCCTATATTATGTATAAATTTTATTTTCTGGTGTGCACAGTGTAACGACCCGAGACTACCCCCTAGTCGTTACACGGTGCTTGTGATCCTGAGGGACCACAAGCTAACCCTTTGCTGATATCCATACCTGTACACTACATAATAGCTGAGATAAATGCGAAAACTGGACATAAGGTTTAACACATCTATACATACTTAAACTGAAAATATAAACATTAATACATCAAAATATATTTGAAAAAACTCTAAACTGTCTGACCTGTGGAGTTGATGGGACATGTCCTCAACTAACTCTATCAATTGAAAATAAACAAAATCAGATGCAGTAATAGTAAGCTGAGATTCATCCTAGAAAGAAGAGGACTCGCTGCTACTGCTGCTAACTGGGACTATACTGCTGAGGATGCTCTGATCCTGTGCTTTAGAACCTATCGTGCCAAATAAAACACCATAGCGCAAATGCGTCAGTACAGGAATGTACAGAATATGCAGATAAGGTAAGGCTAAATGCAAGGTCTTATGCATGAACAACTACTAATCTGATATAATCATGAAATTAACGAACGAGTGCACATATATGAATGCATAAGCCAGAGTCACAAACATCACAATTCTAGACACGAAAAATCGTATACCATATTGCTGTCATCTGAACTCACTACTAACACTGAGATACTGAATTGTCGAATCATCTAATACTGATAACTGATTAATGGGATATACTTGCATCAATGACTGAATTCTGAGCTCGCTGCTCTCAACTGACTGGGCTAGAAATCAACCTCTCTGATGGATGATTCCAAAATATATTATCGATGATAAGAAAAGGATCATGTCCGAATCTGACAACAAGAAGACTCAACAAAACCTGTGACTGTGATCAACCCTATCTGACGGATGATCTTTAAATGAAATAACAAAATTATTCATCATAATGTGGGACTGAGATCAAGCCTATCTGATGGGAGATCTCTGGATATGATAACAAGAATACTCAATAGCATATGAGTCTGAGATCAAGCATATCTGACAGGAGATCTCTGGATATGATAACAATTATCGGTATATGAGACCAAGCCTATCTGATGGGATGGCCTATGAATCAAGGGAACTATCTAAGTTCTTCACTGAGATATACGATTGTACCTCACAGTCCTTAATTCTGAAGATTGATACTGAAACTGCAACTGTGGGAAGTACTTACTTAACCAACATGCTCTGACCTACCACAGGAAAAGACCTCTCTAACGGGATGACCCTCGTAGAAAGTCGGCCTAAGGCAATATAATAGTCAAACCTCCCATAGGTGATAGCCTCTACTGACGGGGACTCCTGCATCCTGCCGTGGCTACGCAGTTCTGGATTTCAGGGATTGTTCCTAATGACTCGGCCTCTATGATGGGGAGCCGTCATCTCCGAACTCGCTCGGTGCTAGTTTCTACTCCTTGCTAAAAGACTCTAAATTGATTCTTAACTGAACACAAACAGACCTAAATCTGACACTACACATTTCTCAAATGATCTGACTGAGTTAATCTGAATTCACATGGTTCCGTATCTGATGGAATACTACTGAATCACGATATCTGACTAACGATAGGAGTTGAATAAATTACTCGGTCACTTCCGAGGCCAGAACTGAACACTGGAATACTATAAGATTTGAGTTGAGTACAACACTAAGGCTAGATTACTAGCGATACAGAGATTACAAAGATAACTGATATTTCTCAAGTTTTGTAACTGTCTGAGGATATAGAGTTCTGTAGGTCACTGATTTTATGAGAGTGATGGCTCGGCCGGAATTATTGTTAAATTGACATGGGCTCTAGACAACAACTAAATTGCCTGGTATAAATACCCCAGGACTAGATAACATAAAAGTAAAACATAATCATTCTTTTACTATTCATCACCACAATCATTCGTTCCTTCACCACAATCATTCATTTATCATCACAATCATTCATTCATCATCATAATCATTCATTCATCATCAAAATTATTCATTCCTCATCACAATCATTCATTCATCATCACAATCATTAAGGCATCTCTTCAAGTATTTAGGGATCACCAACATCTATTCGTTATCACAATCACTAAAGGGTCACTTTAAGCATTTCAAAATAATAAGCATATAATAGCATAGGAGAAAACATACTACTAGATTGTAATTTATTCAACAAGGTCTTACATCAAATACTTCACACCTATTTCGGTCTTAACATGCATTTGGACATCACATGATTTAGAGGAAACTTCCTACTATTAGATCACAACTTATTCATCAAGCACTTCGTATGTACTAGAGACATAACATGTATCAAAGGGCACATAATTAGGGAAATTCCACACGATTCAAAGTATTTCATACTTGAGAAGATATTTCTGAAACTTTTAGACTCGAATTTTCGATTTACTGAATATTCTCTAAGTCTCAGACTGGAAGAGGACTTTGTGGGGCATTACATTATCTCCCGCTTGGGAACATTCGTACTCAAATATCACTAGATAGGATAGGAATAGTGATCAAAAGAACTTACTCAAGAAACGGGAACATCTTAAGACATGACTACACAACTGGAATGACTGACATAGTGAGTTCTCATACTAGGCATGCATATCTGATGCATGGGATACATGACGGAAGCCACTCATAGTTGAACCAATCTCATGAATACATGACCGAACAAACAAACAAAATGAACTCATTGCTACTAAATGTGCATATATAATGCATGAATCCCTGACTGAGCTAATTTTCAAAAGTATGACTAGCAATGCAATGGCAACTGATGTTAACCTCGTAAGAAGAGTCTAAACATGCAACTGAATGAGTCTAAAGAGATGCTAACATCGTAATTTTATGGGGTGTTTCCCCCTTGGGACTCAATTTCCTTCTAAACACAATTCGCAGAAACACTAGGGCAGTGCGCGGGGCACCTACAAACTTGGTCGTGATTCACCGACTGAACTCTGAAACTCATGCATGACTCATGCTAACATATAATGCTTGAAATAGAATCATGTGACCTAATAATGCATATCAAAAAATGAAGTCTCACAACATATCCAAGTCTATTTTAGGGAATCCTTCCTGATCATGACGAGCATGAAGTGCATGGAGTCTACCCCTCTGAGTCAGCACTCTCCAATCTTGCATTCTATGGCCGAGCTTACCACACCCAAAGCACACATCACTACCAGCTCTACACACATCTTATGGCTCTTGCCACACTCTTCACCAAGAGGATTGGTACGAACACCACTAACACTACTCCGGGCTTTGGAGCTTGGCGCTCCATCAAAAAAGAAACCCCCGAACATAGTTGTGGGTACACTAGTTGAAGATGGAGTTGGGACTATAAATCTTCAACCATGGGGAGAATGACTACCACTTCGGGACCCTGCCTAAGAGAAACCACACTACCTATCTTGGCTCTCTTGCTTACACTCTCTCTCTCTTTCATCTTATCAATCTTAATCTATTGCGCATGTATCATCAAACTAGCAAGGTTCATATCTTTATGAAGCATAGCAGACCTACACTCCTTCAAGACTAACTCAGACACACTAGTCATAAACTTACTCATACTCTCTCTAGAGTCAGCTATCAAGTTAGGAACATACTTAGCTAATTGGATAAACTTAAGACAATACTCTTTCACAGTCATGGAACCTTGCCATAGGTTCATGAACTCCTCTAGCTTATCCTCTCTTATTTATAGCTGGAAAAACTTATCTAGAATAGCATCCTGAAATTCTGGTCAAGTCACGGGAGCTGCATCCTCCCCTCTACTCTTCACCCACATCACTACCCAATCACGAACAATATCCTTCAGCCTATAGGATGCTAACTCAACACTTTCCTCCTCATAAACATGCATAATCTGGGTGATTTTCTTTACCTCTTGTAGGTAAAGCTGTAGGTCCTCACCTACTACTGACCCAAAGAATTCCGGTGGGTTCATATTTATGAAATCTCTAATCCTGGCTGTGGCTGAACCCCCATCTTATTGAGGTGGAGCTACAGCCTAATGGTTGCCTTGAACGTTATCACTGCTTAGGCTAGTGCATAAAAAGATGACTGAAACTCGGCATGAGACACACTCTCATTCTCAGGATCTACTGGCTGAGGGGACTGGTTATCAACCCTAGGGGCATAATCTCTGCCAGGAGGCATACTCTACTAATATAAGAAAAAAATGGATTTGACTGAGGATCAACTTGAGCTCATGCTCACTCACATGACATGAATGTTGAAAAAAGTAAAATTGCTCCTAATAACATTTTGTAGGCTCTTGTACATAAATGTGGCGCACAACACACCCATGCGCAAGACTCTACTAGATACGGATTTTCAAACTACCTAGGACACTATTGAATCTTAGGCTTTGATACCAAGTTTATAACACCCCGAGACTACCCCCTAGTCATTACACGATACTTGTGACCCTAAGGGACCACAAGCTAACCCTTAACTAATATCTGTACCTGTACACTGCATAATATCTGTGATAAAAGTGGAAACTGGGCATAAGATTCAACACATCTATACATACTCAGCTGAAAATATAAACACTAATACATCAACATCCATCTGAAAAGCCTCTAAACTGTCTGAACTGTGGAGTTGATGGGATATATCCCCAACTAACTCTATCAATTGAAAACAAATAAAATCTGATGCAGTAATACTAAGTTGAGATTCATTCTCGAAATAAGAGGACTCATTGCTAATGCTGCTAACTGGGACTGTACTGATGAGTATACTTTAGATCCTGTGCCTCTGAACCTATGGTGCCAAATAAAACACCATAGCCCAAATGCGTCAGTACAGGAATGTACAGAGTATGTAGATAAGGTAAGGCTAAATGCAAGGGCTTATGCATGAACAACTACTAATTTGATATAATTATGAAATTAACGAACGAGTGCACATAGATGAATGCACAAGCCATAGTCACAAGCATCACAATTATAGACACGAAAACTTAGATACCATATTACTGCTATCTCAACTCACTACTAACACTGAGATACTGAATCACTGAATCATTTGATACTGATAAATGATTAACGGGATGTACTCACATCAATGACTGAATTCTAAGCTCACTAATCTCAATTTACTGGGTCAGAAATCAACCTCTCTGATAGATAATTCCAAAATATATTATCAATGATAAGAAAATGATTATGTCCAAATCTGACAACAAGAATACTCAATAGAATCTGTTACTGTGATCAATCTTATCTGACTGATGATCTCTAAATCAAATAACAAGAATACTCATTATAATATGGTATTGGGATCAAGCCTATCTGATATGATAACAAGAATACTCAACAGCATATGAGTCTGAGATTAAGCCTATCTGGTAAGAGATCTCTGGATATGATAACAATTATTTGTATATGAGACTAAGCCTATCTGACGGGATAGCCCATGAATCAAGGGAACTATCTGAGTTCCTCACTAAGATATACGGTTGTACCTCACAGCCCTAAATTCTGAAGATTGATACTAAAAATGCAACTGTAGGAAGTAGTTACTTAACTGACATGCCCCGACTTACCACAGGTGGGGTCCAACCTGTGACCCCAACTGGAAGGGTGTCAATACAGTGCCATGGGTAAAGACCTCTCTGGTCAAGCCTCTCTAATGGGATGACCCTCGCATGAAGTCGTCCTAAGGCAATTAATATTCAAACCTCCCATAGGTGACAACCTCTACTGACGAGGACTCCTGCATCCTGTGCTGGCTATGCAGTTCTGGAGTTCAGGGATTGTTCCTAATGACTCAGCCTCTGTGATGAGGAGCGGCCATCTCTGTACTCCCTCAGTGCTAGTTTCTACTCCCAACTGAAAGACTATAAACTATTTCTCAACTGAACATAAACTGAGCTAAATCTAACACTAAGCACATTTCTCAAATGATCTGACTGAGTTAAGCTGAATTCACATGGTTCCATATCTGATGGAATACTACCGAATCACAGTATCTAACTGATAATACAAAGTTGAATAGATTACTTGGTCACTACCGAGGCTAGAACTGAACACTAGAATACTACAAGATCTGAGTTGAGTACAACACTAAGGCTAGATTACTAGTGATACAAAGATTACTGAGATAACTGAGATTTCTCAATTTCTGAACTGTTTGAGGATATAGAGTTCTGTAGTTCACTGATTTATGAGAGTCATGGCTAGAGTGGAATTATCATAAATCTGACATGGGCTCTAGATAATAGCTAAATTATTGGGTATAAATACCCCCAAGAATAATAATTTGTTCCTTCACCATAATCATTCATTTATCATCACGATCATTCATTTATCATCCCAATCATTCTTTCTTCATCATAATCAATCATTCATCATCACAATCATTAAGGCATCTCTTCAAGCATTTAGGGATCACCAACATCTATTCGTCATCACAATCACTAAAGGGTCACTTTAAGCATTTCAAAATCATAAGCATATAACAGCATAGCGAAAAACATACTACTAGATCGTACTTCATTCAACAAGGTCTTACATCAAATACTCCACACCTATATCGGTCTTAACATGCATTTGGACATCACATGATTTGGTGGAAACTTCCTACTATTAGATTACAACTTATTCATCAAGTACTTGGTATATACTAGAGACATAACATGTATTAAAGGGAACATAATTGGGGAAATTACTACTATCACATCTCTATTTTTTCACTATGGTCCTTCAACAAACACTAGACATGCACGGGTTCATTCTTACTTGGGTATTTCATACTATCTTGGTAAAACTCATTCTCTAGGGCATTTTATCAAACACTAGGCATGCATGGGTTTAGACGTAATTGGAAATTTCATGGTACATATAGTTCTCAAGTCTTATACGTGGAGAGAAGTGCATATAACAACATTCCATACATCCATCAACCTAGCTTCATGAACATTTCATCAACAACCATAACACATAACAATATTATAGAAGTCATTATTTTCATAAGGGTGTAGCATGCATTTGTCATTTAGGTCACAATTTAACTACAATGCCTAATTTCTAACCTCTTAGACATTTTATCAAACACCTTAAATGCACAACTTAGGCATAGGTATAATAGCCCAATTACTCATCATGAACAACTAAATTTACATGTTTCCAACTCATATAATATCATAGATTCATACAAACCACATAAATATTCTATCTTGGAGATCATTCAATATCAACAACAAGTACATAATCCATTTACCATACAAATACCACATACTAAGGCCAAGGCTTGATAATCTTGTAGAAAAACATGAATCACAACTCAATCATAGCAAGAATATCAATTTCAACTCATAAGAATCATTAAAATTCATAAACATAGACTTTTGAGATTAGAAAAGAGTTACTTGAGCTTCTTGGATGAAAGGGATCCAATAATCAATATCCACATACCTTGAGAAAACTCTTTTCTTGAAGGATCCTGGAAGTACCCTTGATTTTTCTCTTGATTTCTCTTGATTTTTCTTAAAGAAGGAAAGGGGTATTTGATTTGGAAACCCTAGTTTTTTTCTTGGTGGACGGAGAGAAAATAAGGCTTACATCCCTTAAGTGGGTATTTATAGATGTTGGGGGAAAAGGGAAAATACCAAAAAGCCCTTGAAAATTTAACTGAAAATTTTTTATTTTTCATGCTGGCGCGACACGCCATAATCGCGCCAGCCCATTGGAATTTAGACAATTGGGAAATGGCACGATGGCGCGATGCGGTGGAAATCACTTTGCCACCTTGGTTGTGAACTGGAACTTCACCGCGATGCACTGGAATCATGGAGCTCTACTGAAATTTGATGATTTCCATTTTGGGTAGCTCCGCGATGCGCTAGGAGGCCAAGTGACACACTGTCTCGCTAAAATAGCTCTAACTCTTCACCCGAATGTCCGATTTAGGTGAATTTGGTAACTATGGGAAGCTTATTCAATGATCTACATGGACAAAAATAGAAATTAGAGAAATTACACATTATTCAAAGTATTTTATACTTGAGAAGATATTTTAAAACTTTTAGACTAAGATTTCCACTTTACTGAATACTCTCTAAGTCTCAGACTGAAAGAGGACTTTGTGGGGCATTACATACAGTTATATAATTGATTTGTATTATAGTATATGAACTTTATAAGCTATTTTTGATTTATTATTTAACTAAGTTGTTGTAATTCTGATGATTAGTAGTAGTAGAATAAGGAAAGAGAGTGGTTAAAAAAGAGGATTAATGAGAGTGAGAAATGTAGAGTTATTTTAATAATATGAGTACATAAGAAATACGGGTTAGGTTGATTCATAGAATTGTTTCAATTAGTGATACCCTAAGGATGAATCAATAATGTTATAGTAAAGGAAAAGTGGTAGGGTTGGAAGTTGAAGTAGGTTAAGTATGATAAGTTGTTGAGTGTATGTTGTCATGATTTATTCTTGATTGTTTTCTGTTGTTATATGTTGGTAACCTTGATCAGCTGATGATACCTACCAATACGTGTGGTTGTATTGATACTACACCTACTATAAATATTTTAGGGGATAAAGCCATGTTGTAGGCCAGTTGGAGGAACTATATGTGCTGCAGTGATTATTCTTCAGTAGCTCCTATCACTCCACTCTTATAGAGATGTTGTTTCTGGAGTTATCCTTCATTTATTTAGTGATCTTGTACCTATTTAGACTAGGTTCTAGGGAGTTGTGTGATTAAATTCCGCAATGTAGTTTGTAATTAATTTTATTTCAAAGAAAGAGTTGCTATTTACTAAAACTTAAAGGTTTTCATCAATGTTTTATGCAATGATCAGGTGGTTAGGTTTCTCCTATTAAAAGTAGAGTTGGAAAAGAGCCTGCACGATTTGTGAGTTGGATCATGACACCACGTTGTAGTATAATGGTGAGTATTCCTGCATTATTCCCACATGTAACTCGAGTGACCACCCGGGTTCGATCCCTGATATGGCACCATTTTTAATAATTTTCAACTCACACATCAATTTAAGTGCAAGGCGGTCATTGCCAATATAAGCCCAATAAGAGTCGGGGTCGTATCCACGAGGAACAATTGAGTGGCGAATGGGTAAGTTCAAAATAAAAGTACTTACCAAGTTCAAACCTAGGATATAAATATGTAGGGATTTTAAATGTTTTCAAAGATATAATTATATTTGGCCTTCTAAAAGACTAACTCGAGACTAAGAATAATTCGATACTAAATAATTAGAAATGCATCTTGGGATTATTCTTTCCTAAGGGCAAGTTATGCATAGGAACATAATGATTCGGTACAAATTCTAATCGTTAATGATGTGGTAGGCTAGGTTGAAAGTCCTTGAGGCTAGTTTGTTAGTAAAGTGTCAAAGATGTCACTCATTGACCTTTTTGAGTACCTAACGAGTGTGTCGATTAAAGCCATCCAAAACTTAAATTAGGCATTCCCATTTCTAGCAAGATGCCAAAACTTATCCTACTCTCTATTCACCCTTATTTCTAAGATAGCAGAAAAATAGTAAACTACACTCATTATTATCCTCTATTTTTTTGTCCCCCATAGCCCTCTTTCAGGGATGCCATAGGTTGAAAGATTTCACCCACATCCCTCTTTCAAGGATGATATGAGCTTTCAAGAGATTGGGGTTTTCACCCATAAACCCATTTTGGGTGTTTCACCAACAAATTCTAACTAATTAAATTAAGCAATAGTGAAACCCATCATCAACAAACAAGAATCTACACAAATACATCACAAACCACACACAATTGCACCCTATTCTAACATATTCCCAAGAGGAAGAACTAGCAACTCATAAATATAATAAACAAAAATATACCAAAATCTTCATCAATTTGATTCACCAAAATTAAAGAGAATGCAAACCATATGTTAAATTCCAATGAATTCTCAACGGGATTTGCTAATTCTTCTTTTAGGAGTCACTCTAATATCTTCTTATATCAAGATTAGTAAAAGTTTTGCTCCAAGCTCCAAGTGATACAAAAACCCTAAACTACGGATCGGATAAAAACTTCATGAATATCCAAAAATGAGAAAGGGTTTGAGCCTTAAGGAAATTGGGGTCAGCTGGGAAAAATTACAAAATTTCCCTTGGGCATAACCCCGCATTGTTGCAATCGCTGAAGCTTGACGGCAATTGCAGTCGCTGTAATTGCATTAAGAGCACCGTGATCACAGTCATTTGACCAAGTTTGACTGCCCACGATCACGGTAGTTGAGGCTGATTTTCTGCTTCAGGTCTTCCAACTGCACTTGTTTTCTCCTTTTTGATCCGGATCAGAACAAATCCACCTCTTTTCTTCTCATAACCTATATGCCAACAAGATGTGGAAAATAGTGCATTAAAACATAAATTTGTGTCATTTATATGTTTGAATTGTTTCCACTCTGAGCAAATGCATCAAATGATCCTTCTTTAGAATCCTCTATAATTGTATCATATGAAAGGATATAATGGTCTCCTACAATTTAGTTATGATAATGTATTCACTAACTGACCTACAATTTAGAATGCTGATGCAGACAAATGAGTAAAATAAAGTGATTGTGTGTTGGTTTAATTCACAAACATATTTCCTTTTTGATGTTTTATATCAAGTAAATAGTATAAGCAATAGCTTGTGCACACTGGTGAAGGGAGATAGCTTAGTAAATATAAACACACCATTTATCTGATTTGATGTGTCCCGCCTTATGGAGTTTGATAGATTCACTATTTTTGTAAATCTTTTCACAAAATTTAAAACTAAATGTATTCACTTTTGTGGATGAAATTTGTGTTTCATTTGAATTAATGTGAGCTTACACTTTAATCTAGCATTATGACCTCTATATTTATTGGTAATCACTATTTCCTTTGTCTGTTGGTTAGGTTACATGGTGATGCATAACTTTTCAAATTTCTGGTAATCTTCCTAACTTTCCATCCTAAATTACGTAGAATCTACTGTAGCTCTTTAATCTATGGGAGAATTTTTCTTGGGGTATTGAATTATGTAATAGCAATTCCATTCAACCTATAATAGAAATTTGTTATAAAAATATAAACTGCGTATTATGAAAGTACTATGCAAAGTTTAGGATTAATAACATTAGTGTAATTTTGAAAATAAGGACTCTGTATTCTGGATTACCTTCCATGGATTTTACGCGCAATTTCAATACAAATTGTGAATGATATAATATGGGGAATTTGAAGCGGAAGAAGAGACTAAAAAAATATGAGGATGCTTAACAAAATTAATGAAGTAGTGCTTTATGTAGGAATGAATTTATGGCTTCAAAAATGTTATACAAAGATAACATGCACATATTTTTGGAAAACAAATAAAAAAAATAAGTGTCTGAGCAGAAGATGACAATGGTTGTGGAGTGTAATGCTGAGTAATTTCTTTGTAATTATACTGGGAGAAATACTAAACAGACTTACTTTGAAGATACTGTAAGATTCTGTGACAGCGTCACATAATAAACTGTTGTGTTACTGTGTTCAATTTATAAACCAGAATAAACAAAACTGGAAAACATATGAGTAAAAACTTAATCAAAATATTCGAGTCCACAATTTTCTTATGTGTCCTTAAGGAATTTAATTCTCTTATTGTACTATAGGTTGGATTACTTCCTCAAAGTATAAAATAGATATGCCTATTATTGAAGTAGTGGTACCTCAAACGCCAAAAAATTTATCAAACTCAAGGTCATCAACAAATCACACAAAGACTCTATATTTATTTGTAAGAAAATATGCAGAAGAGGTTAAGGAATTTTTCTATTATTATTATAAAAACTAAGGCTATTCCTCAAAATTTATAGCCAACGAAGTGGTTCTTATTGTATTTATCAAAAAATTCACAACTTATAAACAAAGTTGTAACCTATCGAAAGACTGACAACCCATCAAAAATGACACAACCATTTAAATTGAAAGGGTGTATTTTAACAAGCTCCCTTTCTCTTGATGTCTATATATTTTCCATCAACATATCTTAAAACCCCAACATAAATTGACCACCTTTTAACTTTAGTACTTTGTGAATATTTATTGGTGAGCCTCTTGTGGTTTGCATTCTAAGCAAATCACTCGCGAAAAGAGTGATTTGTTTGGGTGTTTAAAAAACTCAAAAAAGTAAGTTCTATTTCACTAAATATGACTCACCACTATTTAAGGATAGTTTTAGTGTTTTAAATTATTAAACAAAAGCAAATTCCCTTGTAGATGTTAAACTAAGTAAATAACCAAAAAAAATCAATCAAGACTTAAGGCAATTTCATCTCTATCTCTTCTTCAACTCGTGTTTCTCTCACAGAAATAACAAACTATGAAAAATTTGTAACAACCTAAGAGTACACTCTGGAATCCACACGGTTCTTATGGTCCCATGAGACCACAAGTTAACCTATGAGCTGGTACCTGTTGTGAATGCTGAATAAAACTGATAAACAATATATGCGGAATTTTAACTGATATACCATAAGGTTTTAATTACTAAAATTAATACTAAATCATGGTTTAAAACATCTGGAAACATACTAAAAAAAAACTGATAATCACAACTGAAAATTGACCAACTATCTGTACTAGTGTGAAAGCCTCTAAATATTCTGACTGTCGAGTTGATGGGACAAGATCCCAACTAACTTCCACTGACTAAATAACTGAACTAAGATAACTAGTCCTCAAAAGAAAAGGACTCACCATGGTTGCTTCTGTTGATGCACTGGAAAGCCTAAGTACGGTTGGGAATCCGAGAATCTGAACCTATGATATAAGACATCATAGAAAAAGAAAAGAGTATGTGTTCAGTACTTTTGAATATACTGGTATACTAAATGAGGTTAGGCTAATATGCACGAGTTTATATTCATGAGTAATAATTGACTGAATATTTAGCATGAGGTACTAAGTAAGAATGTATGAAAACTATAAAGACCGCGAATGCATGACCATGTATAAACAACTACTGACGTCATCTATAAACTGAGATACTGAAATCTAATAGTTAAATAACTGGTAAACTATATGTTATGGTTAAGCAAAACTGAAATGAATTCTGAACTGAGTATTTAAATTGAAATTATGGGAGCTTTCATCTAACCATCATGTCCCAACATAGATTGATTGGGGTCCAACTTGCAACCCAGTTGGAAGGATGTTAGTAGCGTTCCACGGGTTACTAACAATGACTGGGTCAACCGTAATCTGGTAGGAAGACTCATCATATATATTTATGTATGTCAATCCTAAGTTGGCAGGAAGACATATTAACTTAACTTGATACATAGTTTTGTAACTCAGGAACTGCTACTAAGGGTCACACCCTAAACTGGTAGGAATGCCCCCATCCCTGGGTTTGCTCGGTGCTGAATCCTACTCCCAACTAAAACAACACTGATAACTAGACAAGGCTAAGCTTGACTGAACTCACATTGACCATGTTTACTGACTGAGTATTACTATTTATGATACAACTGGGACCTTTCTATAACTACTAAATACTATGTAAACAACTAAACTGTGGGTATTATAACCCCCAGGACTCAATATCATTGACAATAGGACCATACCACAAATTTAAAGGCATAGCAAATAATCACAATTCAACTCTCACTCATCTAGACATTTTATCAAACACTTGAAAGGCATAACCTTGTACATAGGAATGAACAACATGCTAACATATCATGATTTCTAAATTCAATTAATAATTTAAGGGTACAATAAGATACTTACATAAATCAACATACGCATTAGTTTATTCCACATGAAATTCATATATTCTTAACTTGACACCCAAACAACAACACATACATGGATATATATAATCTAAATCATAAAAGCTCATAACTTAAGCTTTGAAAAAGGTTCTTGGAATCCAAGGTTTGGAAGGGACCCAAGGATGAACACTTAACATACCTCAATTGATGAATTCTTGTAAGTTATTGAGGGATTCCTTAAGAATTAAACTTGAAGCTTGAAGGGTTAGGATTTATGTTCTTGAGAGGGAATGTTTTGGATTTTGAGTGAAATATGAATTTAGGGGGGAAAATATTATTTGGGGACTTAAATCCCGTGTTAAAGTGAGGGGAAATGCGATGGTTGTCGTGCCGCATTGCTGAGGCCAATGAGGTACCTGATGCGACGTGACCTAATCGCATTGGTTCACTGGTTTGTTCATCCAAACATGCGTCAAACATCATCCGAAAAAGTCAAAACTCACCCGAAATGAACTATAGACAAACCTGACTATGAACAAACTTTGAAATCAACTTTTTGAGGTCGAATAGGTCAAAAATATGATCATCACAGTTTAGAGGCCAAAATGAGACTAAGTCTTCAAAACTTGGTTAAATTTTTGAGGTCTTAGGCCTCTCATATACACTTTATGAGATGAATTAGACTAAGAAGCATACGGGGTATTACAAAATTTAACTACACATTTTTTTTTCATTTTTTATGAATTGAGCAAGGGTTTGGGATTTTTTAAATTGTTCACCAATAACGTAGACTAAAATAATATTTGTTACAATCATTTATAGAAAGATTTTAAAATATAGATATAGAGAAAAACTTAGGCATAATAAAGAAGAGGATGGCATAATGAGATAATATACAAACAATATTACATACAAACATGTTTACATTTATAAATCTTAGAAAAAGTTAAAGTATAGTAATCGATAATCTCCTATAACAACAAACATTACTGCAGTGCACATACAAGGACAACATATGGTAGTTATCATAATATGAGACTACTTTCAAGTTGTAACCCAGTGCTTAGAGTCACAAGTGACCACGAGCTAGCCCATGGTCTGGTATGATACTAATATATTGTATAAAACTATGAAAGATAAATTCTGAATCATATATGAATAATCAAAACCAAATGTCATTGTTTAAAACAAATAAAAATCAGTCAACATAATAAAAATTTAAACATTGATTGCCTGTCTGAAAGCCTCTACTAAAACGATTTATTGGGAAAAGCCTCTAGCTAACTGTATCTGTTTGAAAACTGAAAAGGGTATAAATGAAAAATAATAATATCTAGTCCTTGAATAAAAAGGACTCATCAAAGTATTGTTGCTGATGTAGTAGTAGATCATACTATGCATGATCCGGATGCTAGGCTGATTGTTAAAACTTATATTATAATGGTCAGTATTTTGAAAGTACTAATCATGTAAGATATGCACCACAATATATATATTGAACAAGAGAAAATAAACTAAACATAGGGTGGGAAACATAAGCTGATGCTATGACCAAGTAAAGTAAATATGTAATAAAATAATAATAATAATAATAAAATACAGTGTTAATTGAATATAAGGAGATTTTAAAGCCTTAAAGGGACATACAAACTAAAATCTTGATTATGACATATTTAAATCAAAATTAATACTGAGTAAACTAAGATGCATAAATCCATCTAAATAATCTTAAATATTGAGTGCATGAATATTTTTATACAACTAGGATGTTGTGAACTAGACTGAGCTGAGGGTAATGCAAAATCCAAAGTCTGAGACTATGGGAGATACTTTTAACCAACATATAACCATGTAAGCTAATCATGGAGTTTGATTCATATTCCCCATCAAAGAGGACCTAATATACCTTGCCAAATTATAAAGGTTGAGATGATCTAATGTGGTATAAATAATTCTATAATGACACTTAGTTTTGTTACTTAGGGACTTCTACTAAAGGTCTCAACCTAGAAAATGGGTAAGCCTTCATTCCCTTATCTGCTCAGCGCTAAGTACTACTCTCAACTAAACATAATTGATACTCAGTAAGATACAATATCTTGATGTCAAACTGAGATGACTTATATGGATGTCAACTTGTCCGTAATCATAGATATCATACCTAACTATTACATTACTAGTGAACTTTGCTTTTTAAAGAAAATTGATCCATGATCATTGATCACATTCCAAATACCATATTAACCAGGAACCTTACCTTTAGGAAAATTAGTTAGAATATTAGTGGCATATCTGGATGTCATGAATGCCATACGTTTTACTGATATGAGCCATAGCTTTTGACTATGATATAAGTGTTTTTATTTGTATGTGTGTGTATATATATATAGAGAGAGAGAGAGAGAGAGATTATGTATTTCTGAATTATGAGACTTGAACATTTATGTGGACATGAAATAGCTAGAGTAAATGCATAAAACAAATATATGAAGACTGAAATTTGGAAGAAATCTATAAGGTTGGACATGAACCCTAAATCTCGACTCATGAAATTACTAATAGTCTAATAACATGAATTTATCTAAAAATACCATTTAGAGTATACTTTATCTAAAAACACTCTGCATGTAAATAATACTGGTAGTACGGCTAAATTAAGACTGTGTAACAGACCCTCTATTTTGAAGTATCCTAAAACATATAAATCTAAAGGAACGAGAGCTTAATTAATAATGCATAGGTTACTAGGTCATCGAGTGTTTATAACCCGTCATCTCTGAATAATGCAATTATTCATGACAGATTATACAATATTAATGAAATATGAAATTACATAATACAAATCCAAAAATCATAGAAATATCATTATACTGAGGGTACACGGACGTGATACTAGCAGTGTACTAATATGTATTTATAGTTTATTAGTTATTGGAAACTGAAGTACAAGAAGTATCATGGTTGTAATGAAAATTTTAATTTAGAGATCATGAATTTACTAAGGAACTAAATGTATTTTGGAATTCAATGGGTGAAAGGATTCTCACTGATGAAATCCTACATACCTAAGAGTGAAATCTTGTTTGAAGTCTTTGGATTTAGAGCTTGAAGATGATGAATCCTAGTTTTTATTTTAGAGGACAGGAAATCGCATATTCTCCCTGTATTTTTCTAAGTATTGGTTGATATTTTATAAATGAGGAATTAGGGTAATTGAGGCTTAATAACCATCCTTGAAGTATCCAAAATGATGCAGTTTATAAGGTTTAATAACAAAAAAATACTGGAAAGCCCCTCATAAAACGTAATTGAAAATCTGTAGAATTATGATATACGGACCATCCCATGATCATAGGACCCACCTACAATAATGAGTGATTCTCATGGCTGGTTGGATGAGCTTAGGATCTTTGTACTCCACAAGGCGAACCTTAGTATGACTCATGGGACCCACCTATAATCATACCTTGGTTCATAAGTTAGTAGTTCAAGCTAGAGGAACTTTATGTGACAATATCATACCTAATATCATGATTTCTAAAAGGATTATGGTACCCTTTCATGGTTGAAAAATATATGTAACACCCCGTATTTCGGGCTAGAACAAAAACCATCTTTTCTATGCGTAGATATTCCAAAAGCCATAAATCCTATGAAAAGTTTGTATGTTAATCAATTATGTAGTGTGGGAACCTATTTGAGCATGAATTTAGATTATAAAGATCCTCTAACTAAAGGTTAAGTTGAAAGATTTCCTATCGTTCGAGTTTTAGTAAGCGTCAAAACTTGAGTCGACTTCAATTAATTATAACTCCTTGTATATGATGAACTGGGTGTTCTACCATATATCAAATGAAATTCCTTCAAATTATATTTTTGATGATATCAATTTCATCTAAATCCAATATCAGAGGAAAAAGTTATGCCTATTTTACTCCAGCATGTCAGCCTGGAATACTGAGTGAGGACATTTCTGATAACTTATCACGTCTGTGACTGCTTATCACAAAATGTCATCAGCCTTAGGCAGAAATCCATAAATTCCAGCCCTAAGTGATGACATTTTTGATGACTTATTACAAGTCTGACGGCTTATCACAAAATGTCATCAGGCTTAGGTAGAAACCTATAAAATCCAACTCCTAAGTAACAACATTTGTGATGACTTATCATAAGTCTGATGGCTTATCACAAATATAGTCAATCGAGATTTTTAACAATTGGTAAGCAATTTAGTAAGGGTATTTTGGAATTTTCCTTCACCTCCCATGACCTAAATAATCAAAATCACGTACTTAATTATCATAAATCAGTTTAAACAACCCTTAACCCTCTTTATTCACAAGAACAATATTAGGGTTTCCTCTTAATATCATCTTTTAAGAAATTCAAAACACCATTACTCCTTCTTCAAGATAAGGAAAAATCTAAGATTTCTAATCCAAGAAGTTCAAGAAAGTTCCCAAGAAAATCAAATTAAGGTCATCCTCTTCAAGAAAGAAACCAATAGTTTAGCATTACAATCCAAGAATCTCAAGAAAGATTTCAAGATCATATCCTAGGGTTTCAAGGTTAAGTTCTCTACTTCAAATCAAGTTTATTAAGGTATGTGGTTTTGAACAAGAACACCCTTTTTTCCTTGTGCCCAAAAGTTACATATTTTCGTAAAGTATTTCATAAACTCATGGAGAATTCTTATCATGTTATTATATTGTGAGTTTTACGAAACTATGTCTTACCAAAGATTTGATTTGTAATATTATTATGCATATTAATTTTTTAAATTGCCCATTTATAGTTTAAGTTGCATAATTCAACGTCTATATCATGTTTTGAGAATTTCAAGTCCTATTGTTGTGAATTGAACCTTATGGTTAAAGCATGAGTTTAATAATGAGATATTAGTAATTTTTAAAGAATATCAAGAAGTGAATTTTGATTATAAGTTAATATAGAAATGCACATTCTTGAGTTTTAAGCAAAGGGGATGCATTTTGGCTCCCATTATATATATATATATATATCTTGAATTGTTTTAAGGTGGATTTTCTAAAGTTTTGAGCTAAGTAAGGGAGTAGTATTTAGCACCGAGTTGGGCGTGATTCCGAGGTCTTATGTCCCAGAACTACGTGCCCCCATAGGTTCTTGATTTACCCCAAGTGGGTTAAGATAGTGATAACTAAATTTAAGGTTCTATCTAATGGCATGAATAGAACAGCTCTCCCGAACGTGGGTAAGATGTTGGGGTCTATGTAGCTCACATGGTTTATGTCGGTTATAAGAAACTCCCAAAGTCGTCTTCCACTCTATCTAACATACAAGTATATTTATTTTGAAAGCTATGAGTTCAAGATTTCTATGGCTCTCAAGTGTTAAAATCTTTAAGTTTCTAAAGAAGTTCCTAGTTTTCATGAGATTAAAGTGTATGCTCTGAAAGATGTTGTTTTAAGACTTTATCTATCTTACAAGTTTGAGAATAAAGAAAGAATGCAGATTTAGAATGAAGTCCAATGACTCATATGATTTACATTACCTGTTTTCTTATTCATGATTATGATGGTTTTAATTCAAGCTATGTGAGTCATCTATACTAGCATGCATATTTTATATAAGGATTTATGATATTAATTATCTAATTGCAAACACCCTCATATACTCAGTAGATTTCCAAAGTGCTGATCCATATATACATCTATGTGCTACATTGTCTCATAATATGGGTACAAGACTTAGTATGCACATTCAGATTCAGTCAGCTCATAGCTTCCAGTCAACAGGTGATGAATCCTTTTGATTCAAGGGTTTGAGCCAGATAGATAGTTTGATCAGTTCTACATTTTCCTATTTCAGTCATATTGAGTTGGGATAGTTGGGAGTCAAGACCTAACTATCTAAAGTTAATACTAGTAGAGGCTTTATAGACAGTCAGTAGAGTTAATGTATTCTGTTTTAGTTATATTTTGGTAAAAGCAGAGTTGTAATCTTATGAAGTTCAGATTTGTATTAATCAAGTTCAGAAAAGTTTTATGTTCTCACTGATTTTATACAGATTTAAGCATTTTATTCAGTTGCTTATGAGTTATGCCAGTAGAAGGGTTAGCTTGGGGTCACTTGTGACCCTAAAAACTGTGTGACATCTTGGGACCTGATTTTAGGGGTTACAAACATGGTATTAGAAGATAGAGTTCAAGTCTCCTAGGGTGTCTGAGAAGCCATGTATAGTAGAGTCTAGTGGAACGGTACGGAAACATCTATACTTTTCTTAAAGAGGCTACAAGGCACTTAGGAAATATCTTCATTCTTTCATGTCTCAGATCATGCTATAGAAGTATTCTTTAAGAAACTTATACAGATTCTCATCTTACTCTATCCGAGCTATCTCTGCCTTATTTTCAAGGTATCAGAAATAGTCATGCTTAAATTTTTACAGATAGTGCTTTCTCAGATAGTCTCCATAGATAGTTATTGGATTTTAAGAGAACTAGAAAGTATCCCATCAGTGCTTTTGAGTTTCTATGATTGAAGTTCTTTATTCATGATTCATAAAAGTCGCTCACTAAGCCTAAGTCAGATGTACTTCCAAATTCCTCCTCAGAATTTATAATGTAAAGCTATACTTCCCTATCCATGTATTATTCTTGAGATAGCATGATTAGTAAGTTCCAGTTCTTCCCCAGATAACACTCTCAGATTGTCTAGCAAGAAGCTTCAAAAGTCACACAAAGCAGCTTGAGAGTAGCATTCTAATATGTTATAAGTCTCTCAAGATTTGAGTTATGTCCTTACTCTTATGATTCATGCAAGTAAGACATAATAAGATGTGTATTCTTAGATCATTGAATATTTTGTGTCAATTTTCTATCTCCTGTAACCTTGTTATAATTATTTTGTTGAAAAATCAAAGTCTAGTGAAGCCGTGTGAGGCCTATTTCAATTCACTAGCAACTTGTTATACATCTTGTTGTTTTTGTGTTGGGTGAAACTTATAGAGCTACGAAAGAAGTTTAGGTGTATAGATAGGTAGATAGTAATGATGTGTAGAAGGAGGATGTGGTAATGGATTGTAAACAAGATAGGCCATATATTTATGATCGATTATCGTAATTATGAGGTTCAAGTGGGCTAGTTATTCTTGATGTTTTATTTTATAGCTTCCAAATGAGAACAACACTATGTATTAAGTTTGAACAATTGGTGGTCATGAAGGTAGATGTGATGATTTCTTGGATAATAATACTAGTTATAAGGAAATAATATAACAGGCTTGAACAGTGTATGCAAGAGCATAAGTTTACTTGATTCGTATTAAGTTTGACATTGTATGTATGATGTAGAAGTACGTCTAAGGTACTATGGGGCTGCATTATTTTTTATAGGATTATTGCATGTTGTGGGATCGGTAGTACCGTTGAAATGTTAGCTGGAGAAATACTAGTTAGATAATAAGTAATTTTCTTAATGGCTAAGTTAAGGAGTTTGATTGAAGATGTTGAGTCTTATTAAGTATGAATGTGATTCTCATGGTTTAGAAATATAATTTTACAAGCATAATATTGGTAGACTATGAAAGAAGTTGTATGGTCCATCAAAGGTTTGGAGATACCCATGATAAGCATTAGAATCTAAGTTTGAAATTTTGAAGATTTAGCAAATAGGAATATGATTTGAAGAACTAGATGGTGTGCACTCCAACTATGGGGCTATAGAAAGATACGGTGTAGCTCAGAAGAGGGTATTAGAAGTTGGTTTTACGCATTTAGGTGCATTCATTCGGGTTAAGTTGTTTTGTTCATGTGCGTTGCTATATCCCAGACTCTAGAGTAAAGTTATTGTAGTTAGACTAGAGTTTATATAGTGGTTCACAGCCTTAGAGTGATGGCTTACATCTAAGGGGGAGATGATAGAACAAGTAACCAAGTCAAGCCTTCAGATTCTAGTAGATGTACCAGTAAGTTGTAGAATAGTTGTAAGAAATATTAATGCTTTACCCAATCTTATTTTAGTATTTTCAGTTGTCCCAATACCTACTCATGCCTTACATTCAGTTCCATGATCTTAATTTATGTTCATGCATATGATGGAGAATTATGTACTCTCCTAGTTCCCAAAAATAAGGAGTTCCAATTCTTTCAGTAGTTGGAATCACATTCCATAAGTTATGAACTTCAAATTCAGGTCATGGAGCTCATCACTCATGTACTCAAGCTTTACAGTATGTTTAGTCCAAGTACTCAAGCAATACTTTTAATGATCAGCAAAATTCAGATTTATATCTTGCATGTTTTTAGATCATACTTCTTTGATAAGTCCATGATGCTATATATTCTATTCCTCAAGCCTCAGTTAAGTGTCCAGTTATTTATAGTATCCCCACATATTTCGGGCCCTCATGTTCTAACCTTCTATTACCTTTCCTTCGGTCAAGATAGTGATGATAATCAGTTATCTGGATGGAAGAGTGTAAATATTTCTTGTTACTGGAAGATCGTTGTATGTTTATTTTAGCTAAGGAAGTAAAGTGTGAAGTAAGATTGAAGCCAATTCCTTAATACCTTTCATGGTTAGTCAAAGTTTTATATGAGATATTTAGGTAGTTGAAATCTTATGTATGTCTTCTTAGGAGTAGTACATGGAAGTTGTTCTTGATAGAGGTTTGTAAGTTGTAACAAAGGTATTTTAGGGGAGTGTATTTAGAAGTGCATATGTGGTTATGGAAGTGAGGCTTGAACATCATGTTTGTATATTTAGATGAATGCAGTGCACATTAGTAAAATGTGTAGTACGAGGTTAAATGTGGTTGTTGGAGTAGTAATGAGGATTTTCATGAGATAAGAAGTTGTGAAGTGCAGGGTGTGTTGAATTATGGTTCAGACTAGTAGTACAGTGTTATGTGGTGTACCCTATGATTGTGGGTTAGGCTTGAAGATGGTGAGGGAATTTAGTTCAGTTTAGACATGAGTAGAAGGAAATATCAACGGTTTTGTTAGAATTAGAAGATGAATCAATAAGTATGGTTTTTAAGGTAAAGGATTAGCTGACAGAATATTTTAGAAGTGTTTCTAAGTTTTTAGTAAGGTGTTGCATTTCCTAAAGCCTAGTAAATTCTACCTCAGCCTATGATTCAAAGGTCTATGATTCCTAGATATGGAATTGTAGCAATATTGTAATCCCTTATTCAGATGTCTTGTTCAGATCTTGACCAAAATTCTTGGCTCCTTCAAAGAACTCCCTAGAGGGGTGTTGAAGAAACCCTCCACTTGAGCATGAGTATCTAGTATGATTTAGTTTGGATAGACAGCAGTTCAGTTTAACAATCAGGAACATAGATTTCTATGGATTTCCATTTTTTTGAACTAGACTAGTTTTACTACCTGAAGTTTCATTAGTACGGTAATTCTAAAATAGTTTTGTAGTTGCGAATTCAACTCAGTGTATGTATCAGGTATTAGTTTTAGAATTTGGATATCTAGTCATGATTCAGTTCATAAATATACACTGAATGATCTTTGTTTTCCAAGTTCCAGCTCAGACACTGTGATACCGATTGTGTGGTCTTAGCCTTGTTTTCTCATGATTTGTACCTGCATAAACTATCACCTAATAGTTTATAAGTACGATCGCACCATGATCACATCAAGAAAATTCTAAACACTCAGCATAAGTCAACTTTTCAAAAAAAATAAGGAAAAAGGGAAAGTTAGCTCAGATTCAGACGAAGGTAGCAGCCTTCTGTCATTCAGCCCCTCTCTAATCAAAGATTAAGTTAGATAACTATTCTTATCATGTTTATATGCATTCATTGAAGTATGCCAAATTTAGAAAGATATAGATTCAGTTTAATAAGTCATTTCAACTGTGTATCCTCAGTTTTCTCTGTATTCTTAACCTAAAGAGCAGCATTTGGGGACTAATGATCCCAAGGGGGAGATAATGTAACACCCCAAATTTCGGGCTAGAACAAAAACCGTCTTTTCTATGTGTAGATATTCTAAAATCCATAAATCCTATGAAAATTTGGTATGTTAATCAATTTTGTAGTGTGGGAACATATATGAGTATGAATTGAGATCATAGAGATCCCCTAACTCAAGGTCAAGTTGAAAGCTTTCCTATCATTAGAGTTTTAGTGAGCGTCGAAACTAGAGTCAACTTCAATCGACCATAACTCCTAATATATGATGAATTGGGTGGCCTACTATATATCAAATAAAATTTCTTTGAATTTTCTTCACAACGATATCAATTTTGCCTAAAACGGATATCGAAGAAAAAAATAATGCCCATTTTACTCCAGCATGTCAGCATGGAAAATTGAGTGACGACATTTCTGATAACTTATCACGTCTGTGACTGCTTATCACAAAATATCATCAACCTTAGGTAGAAATTCATAAATTCCAGGCCCAAGTGACGATATTTATGATGACTTATCACAAGTCTGATGGCTTATCACAAAATGTCATCAAGCTTAGGCAGAAACACATAAAATCCAACTCCTAAGTGACGACATTTATGATGACTTATCACAAGTCTGACGTCTTATCACAAATGTCGCCAGCCGAGATTTTCAGCAATTAGGAAGTGGTTTAGTAAGGATATTTTTGACTTTTCCTTCACCTCCCATGACCTAAATAATCAAAATCACGTACTTAATTATCATAAATCAGTTTAAACAACCCTTAACCCTCTTTATTCACAAGAACAATATTAGGGTTTCCTCTTAAGATCATCTTCCAAGAATTTCAAAACTCCATTACTCCTTCAAGATAATCAAGAATCTAAGATTTCTAATCCAAGAAGTTCAAAAAAGTTTCCAAGAACATCAAATTAAGGTCATCCTCTTTAAGAACGAAACCAATAGTCTAGCATCACAATCCAAAAATCTCAAGAAAGCTTTCAAGATCATCTTCTATGGTTTCAAGGTCAAGTTTTCTACATCAAATTAAGTCTATTAAGGTATGTGGAATTAAACAAGAACACCCTTTTGTTTTAGTGCCCAAAAGTTACATACTTTTCGTAAAGTATTGTGTAAAATCATGGAAAATTCCTATCATGTTATTATATTGTGAGTTTTATGAAACTGTCTTACCCAAGCTTTGAGTTGTAACATTATTATGCATATTAATGTTTTAAATTATCAATTTATGGTTTAAGTTGCATAATTCAACGTCTATATCATGTTTTGAGAATTTCAAGTCCTATGATTGAGAATTGAACCTTATGGTTAAAGCAAGAGTTTGAGAAGGAGATGTTAGTGATTTTTAAAGAATATCAAGAAGTGAGTTTTTATTGTAAGTTAAGATAGAAATGCACATTCTTGAGTCTGAAGTAAAGGGGATGCATTTTGGCTCCCATTATATATATATATATATATATATATATATATATTATTGAATTGTTTTAAGGTGGATTTTCTAAAGTTTTGAGCTAAGGAAGTAGTATTTAGCACCGAGTTGAGCGTGATTTTGAGGTCTCATGCCCCAGAACTACGTGCCCCCACAGGTTCTTGATATACCCAAATAGGTTAAGATAGTGATAACTAAAGTTAAGGTTCTATCCGATGACAAGGATAGAATAACTCTCCCCAACGTGGGTAAGACATTGGACTCCATGTAGTTCACATGGTTTATGTCGGTTAGAAGAAACTCCCAAAGTAGTCCCCCACTCTATCTAAGATACAAGTATATTTATTTTGAAAGCTATGAGTCCAAGATTTCTAAGGCTCTCAAGTGTCAAAATCTTTAAGTTTCCAAAGAAGTTCCTAGTTTTCATGAGATTAAAGTGTATGCTCTGAAAGATGTTGTTTTAAGACTTTATCTATCTTAAAAGTTTGAGAATAAGGAATGAATGCAGATTTAGAATGAAGTGCAATGACTCACGTGATTTACATTACCTGTTTTCTTATTCATGATTATGATGGTTTTAATTCAAGCTACGTGAGTCATCTATACTAGCAAGAAAACGGATCGTAGAGAAAACTTGAATTAGCGGAATTTAAAACAAACTATAAAAGAGAAACAGAGATGAAAACTTACAAGTTTATTTAGAAAACATTACAAGGTTGATTACAAGAGATTGGGCAGAGAGAATTTCTAGAGTTGGAAAATTTCTGAATGCCTTCTCTGAAGGATAACAAAGCCTTATATAGGCAATGGGGGATACATCAGGTGTAAAGAGGGGATACATCTAGCGTACAGATGGACGGTAGTGATTCTACCGACAAAGATGAGTGGTTGCTTTTGAAAAGCAAAAGTGATTGGCTTGCTTTTTGAAAAGCTGTAGTTTGCTTTTTTGAAAAGCTGGCCAGATGCTTTCTTGAAGAGACAGCTGTGGTCCTGTATTCCTGTTAGGAATAGTGAGTTGCCCTTTCGAAGAGATAATTCCGATTCTTTGAACCTCTATCTCTTTGAAGGGTCATTCTCCTATTCATAATAGGGATCTAGGTAGGCCATAGCTATTCCCTTAGGATCTAGCATATCGCCATTTTCGTCGCTACTACCTGTAGACGAGGCTTCTGCAATGAGTTGCATCAATTCTTCTGTATTATCCATGCTATCTGGACTATCTAACTTGGCCAAAGCTTGCTTTAATTTCTCTTTTAGGGCCTTCTTGGTAGCGGAAGAACTGGGAGAAGCTGCTGTGGATTTTCCTCGGTCGGGAGTTTTAGGAATGGTTGGCTTGGGAGTCCAACCCTTAATTTTTATTTCTTTGGATAAGTATTTAATCCGGTGTTGTTCTTCTTTTGAGAAGTTCCAGGATATAATATAGGATATGCATTTTTTAATAAAAAATTTGCACATTTGGACGTGCTCTGGCAGTGTGGAGCATCCTTCCTTAATCAGAAAGTCGGGAAGCCTGTTAAGAAATTGCTGAGGAAGAACACCTTTAGTTCCTCCGAAACAAATCCACCATTCGTAAAACCATCTGGGTATGATGGCTTCTACCATGGCAGGGCGGTATTTTACGAACCATGTATGTCCTGGTCGAACAAATAGAAAATTGAACCATGCCGACTTGTAGTCGTACCAATTAAAAGTTTGAGGCCTGTGTGGCATTGACAGGGCAATTGGGGTATGTAGGTGGTCTACAAACCAATTAAAAGGAGTTAGTACTCTCTTGATGGTAAACTTTGAATAACTGATGTAGTCTGGGTTACGGTTATCCATTGAATGTTCTACTTCAATGGAGTCTGTATCAACTAGAATAGCTTCATAGAACCTGCGAGTTTTGAGTGGATCTTCAGTGTCCACAAAATTGTTGTTGTTATATACTGGCTTGATTAGCTGAGCCATCGGATAGCCTTCATAGGCCTTATCTAGAGCAATAATAGGCATTACTTGAGTGGTAATGAACTTAAACTCTTCCTTAGCAGGAGAAGATGGCGTAGCTTTGGCTACTGTGGGATCAACGGCTTGTGCGAAGGTCTCTGGGGCCTTCATGGCATAACTCTGTTTAGTTTGAACCGAAGAGGAGCTTGCTGAGGGCCCTTTATCCAAGGGTAAATTAGTTTTCAGGTCTACCAATTTCGTGGGAATTGGTGGAGAGAGCTTAGGAAACTGGACCTCTGTCAAAGCAGAGTATTTGTTCTGGACTTCCGTCTTGAGTGTAGGCCTTTGCGGAACAGTAGGCCGTAAGGGGTTTGTCAAGGCTGGTGAATCAAATGGTCTCGCCATTTTTTGTTGTTCCGTTTTGGGGCTATTGCCCAGATTTGTTGGTCTCATGGCCCTGTAAAAATTCTCTTGTTAGAAAATCGGGAAGGGAGTTATTTTCTCCTTTATAAATTCAATTTGAAAATCGAAGCTAGATAGGAGAGCTTGCCATCTAGCAAATATTTGTTTAGAAACAAGATTTTTAACATCCTTTTGTAAAATTTCTTTAGCTGATTTGCAATCGACTCGAAGAAGAAATTCCTTGTTAATAAGGTCATCTTGAAATTTGGTGATACATAGCACTATAGACAAAATTTCTTTTTTGACCGTGCTGTATTTTTTCTGGGCCGTATTCCATACTCCAGAGGTGAATCGAACTAATTGTTCAGGGGATTTATCATCTACCTTTTGCTTCAGGATACCTCCATATCCTATATCCGAAGCATCAGTCTCTACAATCATAAAGGCATCAGGATTGGGGATATCTAGACAGGGAAGGTTCTTAACTAAAGATTTAATCTTTATGACTGCTTTGGTTTGGTCAGGACTCCAAGGAACTGGATTTTTCTTAAGGCGTTTATAGAGAGGTTCACAGACCTGCCTAACATTAGGAATAAAATCAGAAACGTAGTTGAGGCTTCCTAAGAACCTTTGGAGCTGGGTTTTATCCGTGATTTCATCAGGAAATTTGGTAGAGAACTCTATGGCTCGACAAATAGGCTTTTGACTTCCCTGGTGCAAATCATGTCCTAAGAAACGGATGGAAGTTTGAAAAAGCTTCATTTTCTTAGCACTGATAACCAAGCCGTTTACTTTTATGATCTTAAAGAAAGTATTGAGATGTTTAAAATGCGAATCAATGTTTTCAGAAAAGATTAATACATCATCAATATAAACGATTGACATATAAGAGTAATCATTGAAAATGTTATTCATGATATTCTGAAATTCGGAGGGAGCATTTTTAAGCCCGAAAGGTAAGACATTCCATTCATAATGTCCAAAAGGGACATTGAAAACAGTCTTATATTTATCTTTTTCAGTAATCTGGATTTGCCAGAAACCTGACTTCATATCAAATTTGCTGTAAAGATTAGCCTTGTAAGTCCTCTTAAGAAGATCCCTTTTGTTAGGGATTGGATGCCTGATCCACTTTAGGACAGCATTTAAAGGTTTGTAATTTATTACCAGTCGAGGAGTCCCTCGTTCCTTTTCAGCACTTTTGTTTACATAGAGAACAACTCCAGGGGGAGCTAGAGGGTCTAATGATTCTTTTGTCAAGAAGATGGTTAATTTCTGCTTTACAAATTTCCATCATCTCGTGATTCATTTGAATAGGCCTAGCTTTGGTAGGAACATTTTGTTCGTCAAAGCCAGGGATGTAGGGAAGTTCTACGAGATGTTTCTTGCGTTCCCAAAAAGCATTTGGCAATTCAGAGCAAATCTCGTCTGGCAGATTATATGTTCAACATGAGCAACTAAACATATAATCTATCTAGAGCATGAGCAAAATTATGTTTATAAAAGAGCATATTATTTTAATCTAGTATGTTTTACCTAAATTTTAATTATGTTATTATGTCTTGTCTTATAATGGAGTTTTAATTCAAGTTCGACGTGTCTATTTATTGTTTAAGTGTTTAACGGAAACGATTAATCTCCGGTGAGGACGTTGGTCAGCCTGAAAGTAGGTCGTAAGCTTAGGAGAAGAGTGTTAGACCTTGTTGGTGGTCCCGTCACTGTGAAAACACTTAGCTGTCTATAGTATAATGCGATTAAAACTTGTTAAAACCCCATAAGCCATAGATGTATCAGTATAATTAAGTTTAGTTACTTCATACTTGCTTACAATGATATGTCTGTTTTACATAAACATATATTTGCTCTGTTAGCCTCTAGACAGTTTGTTTAAATGATGACTAGTCATGTTAAAAACACTGTTAATTTATCTTCTCAAGCAACTCCGATTGCTACAATTGAAAATGATCTTCAAAACTGGAGTATTCCAGAAGAATCTTTCAATACAATTTATCAAATTGGAAAATTTAGTTTTTTGAAAAAACATAATATCAAGACCTCTGAGTCTACCATCGCCATTAATAATTCTTTAGAAATTATTCAACTGTTCAACGAATTAGATATAAACAGATTTAAAAATCAGTTTAACTATCTGCATGTTGGACTTGTTCAAGTTGCTATTAAACTTCTTTTCCGGCAAGGTTTAGATATTCCTGTCTGTGCTATCCTAAGAGATGCTCGTCTATTGAATTTTGACGATTCGCTCTTAGGGGTAATTCAAAGTAACCTCGCCGGCGGTCCGGTTTACTTTAATTGCTACCCAAACTTCTCGGTGGATATAAATGATCCTAACATCATGGATGTTTTAACACTGAATGTTAAAACAAAAAACATGAATAGTAAGGATAATACACGAGAAATAGCGATCATATACCGTGTATATTATCGCCTTATGGGTACTACCCTAGCCCCTAAAGATAGGTTCACGAGCCCTAAAGGGGTTACCACCCCAATGGAAGCAAACAAAGATCGTAGCACAGTCTTTGTTCCAAAGGCTCTAGTTTGGAATGATATCCTCCATAGTAATGATTGGCATTTTGAGGCTATCACCCACCCTATTCGGATTTACTCCGAGCAATCCCAAATCTAAAGGGTAATTCAACACCCAGATGGATCTATAGATCTGAAATTCCTTGGGGCCGACCCATCTCGGCTCTCTTTCTCTCGCAGGTCAGTTTCTACACGAGCCTCTTCTTCTAAAACCCCGCAAGAACGTGAGCATAGCGATCACGACGGCACTAATGACAAGGGAACGATTAGAGGAGTTTACTACTCTGGTCCTGTCCCTAAGGTCTATTATCAAAATACAAGGGTCAATGAACCCGAAAATCTTTATGAGCCAAGAAGCCCTTCAGCCTCCGAAATGGCTCCTCCTCAAAAGGTCAAAACCGACCCTAGTCTATTCGTCATTCGGTCCGATGATGAAGAATATGTTTCGGATCTACAGGCTTTAAAGGTCCGATGGAATCATCCGAAAGATACTCTTAAGAGGAGATTGTATGGTAGTACTTACTTTCCGGATGAACAGAAGGAGTTTGGTAGGCTATGGATAGCCGACATGAAAAGACTCCGATGCGACATGGAATTCTTCTTCTGGTTTGAAAAGACTGGAAAGATAGAAAACCAAACAGACTCCCTTAACGTTATCGTTACCAAATGGTACACTCAAAGAAACACAGTGGTAGAATCCGCAACCCCTCCATTAGAAGGACTTAACATTTCCTACTCCAACGAAGTCATTAAGGCTTCACCTTTTAAGACTAGATCTGAACGAGGCACTATGACACCTCAATGTAAAGATCTTGATAGAATAATTGAATAAAACAATTATACTAATCAAGTTCTTCATACCATTTCTCAGCAGATAGAAGACACCAAGAGTTCTCCTCTTTCTGCTCCTTTACCGGTTAAGAGCAATCCAAGCTCTAAACCTCTTTCAAATCCTATCTTCAAGCTTCCGGAATTCCATAAAGATAAGTTCCCAAACTTGAATGATGATTTCAAATTGTCTGAGCAAATTCTAGAAAAAATCAATTCCAAACTCACCAAGTTCAAAATTTCTCAAGAAGCTTCTAGCTCTAAAGACTCCTCCAGTCCTAAAGCTAAGAATTCTCTCTCTAGACTTACTAGTGAACGGTTTTCCACTAGAAAAAACTACTATCAAAAACCCTCTCCCCTTGATGTCCAATTTGAGGAAAACCCTTACCTCTCCACAAGTAATCATGATGGGAGAGGAATAACCGAATGGAACATTGATGGTCTGGCCGAACATCAGATCTACAATAAACTCCATGAGATAGCTGTTGCCATCACAGCCTACAAAATCAAAGGTTCCTCTGACAAAGGAGCCGCCACTATGGTTGTCTCAAGTTTTACAGGTATGCTCAAACACTGGTGGGATAATTATGTCTCTGAGGATGAAAAGAACCTCATTTACAACGCCACAGTCCTCGAACAGGTGGCTCGAACAGTAGATGGCCAAGAAACCCTGGTTCAAGAAGCACAAGAAGATGCCTGTGCAACCCTCCTCTATCACATAGCTAGACATTTTGTAGGAGAACCTAAACTCTTCCAAGATAGGAGTCTCGAAATCCTTAATAACCTTCGCTGCAAAAACCTTGCAGACTTTAGGTGGTATAAAGATACCTTTCTTATTAAGGTTATGATCAGACCAGACTGCAATAATGACTTTTGGAAAGAACGATTCATTAGTGGTCTTCCCCCTTTGTTTGCAGATAAAGTACGAACAAAACTTAAGGATAGATTCGAAGGTCAAATTCCTTACAATGTCCTTACCTATGGAGACTTGGTAAGTTTCATCACCACTACGGGTATTGAACTCTGTACAGACCTCAAACTTAAGCAACAACTTAAGCAGAATAGTAAATATGGTCTGACAACCTTCTGTCACGATTACGGCTTTACTGATCTCACTGACAGTAAAAGGCACACAAGGAAGCCCTCTAGACTTCACAAAAAACCTTACCCTCAAAAGAAGACTTCTAATAAGGAGTCGTATAGACATCGCCGGAATACTAAACGAAAATCTTCCAAAAAACCCAAAGATACCTGCTGGACTTGTGGCAAGGCCGGCCATAGGGCAAAAGATTGTACATCTGGCAAAAAGAAAAAGATCAATCTACTTGATCTAACAGATGAAACCAAAGAAAAGCTTTTTTCCATTATGGAAGATCCCTCTGAAGCCTCTGACTCCTATTCTTCTTCCGAAGACGAATACAGCGACGAAGATTTTATCAACGCCGCTTATGAGTCTGATAGCTCCCAATCCGGGCAAGATTGTGAGTGCAATGGCACTTTCTGTACTTGCTCAAGGAAAATCATCAATGTCATTACCGACAAACCAAAAAAAATTTTGTTTGACATCATCGAGCATATTGATGACGAAGAGCTTAGGAATAAGTACCTTCAGGAGCTCAAACGTCTTGTGCTTTCTCACGACGAAGGCACTTCTAAACCAAAACCTATCATTCAGCCTTTCTCCATGAAAAGGGTTATGGCTTCTGAACCCTCTATATCAGATCTTAAGGGCGAAATCTCTAATTTGAAAGGAGAAATTAAAAGCCTTAAGAGCCGACTTGATCAGGTCGAACTGCATGTTCTAACGGAACAAGTCTTAAAATCAGCCTCACCAAAGGCTTCTCTTCCTACGTCTCCGCCTGCTCATATTAGCATTCCAACTGATCATCTCAGGGAACCCATTTCCTTTCCCGGCGAAGAAATCCCTGCTATTCCTTCTACCTCTAAAACTGTAGCGGCCATTAAAGCTTACAGTGAACACATTGCAGTCAAAATTGTTATTGACAAAGACTTTGTAATAAACAAAGTCGCTCTTTTTGACACTGGCGCTGACAGTAACTGTATTGTCAAAGGCCTCATTCCCACTCGGTATCTCCAAAAAAGTACCTCTCGCCTATATTCTGCTACAGGCGAAAAAATGAGGATTAACTACCAGCTTCGAAAAGCTCATGTCTGTAATAATGGCGTCTGCCTTATTAATGACTTTGTTATCACCGAAGATATCACGGAAGACATCATTCTGGGAATCCCTTTCATAAATCAGATCCGACCTTACAAGAGTGACTACGACGGTATTCGCTCAACTTTATTGGATACTGAACTATTTTTCCCCTTACTTCGCCCGCTCTCTTCTACCGAACAGCAGCGCATCAAAGACGAAACTGTTTTTAAACTTAATCGTCTTTCTTCCCATCTTCAATTTTTGCAAAATAATGTTCAGCTCAAACGTATTGAGCACTCCTTAAAAACCCCGGAGATGATTAGCAAAATATCTATTCTCCAAAAGAAGTTTGAAGACGAGATTTGCTCTGAATTGCCAAATGCTTTTTGGGAATGCAAGAAACATCTCGTAGAACTTCCCTACATCCCTGGCTTTGACGAACAAAATGTTCCTACCAAAGCTAGGCCTATTCAAATGAATCATGAGATGATGGAAATTTGTAAAGCAGAAATTAACCATCTTCTTGACAAAAGAATCATTAGACCCTCTAGCTCCCCCTGGAGTTGTTAAGCATTCTATGTAAACAAAAGTGCTGAAAAGGAACGAGGGACTCCTCGACTG